>NC_054547.1:19231504-19359004 GCF_017654505.1 Polyodon spathula
TTACATGATCGATTACAACGAGAAACGGGTATTGAAAATACTAATCTTATACTTTGTGATAAGACATATTCAATATTAGTATATTAACCATGCTAATGATGTTATGGTCATTGTAATCATTTGACTATGGAATCAGTGAACTGCATATTACTATTCACGCATATCTCTAACCAATAGACTTTCCTTTCTGTAATATTAGATTAGTTGTGCACCCCTATAACATGGCGATCAGCCCTGTACAGTATTGTTCATTTTAGAACGGGGTTTCCCCTCCGCCCGTGTACTGTGTTTTCTGTTTGTTTATTTGTTATTTATATAAATGTCGGCGAACGCCAGGTGTTTTGTTTTGAAAATGTGTGTTATTGTTTCGTCTATGTTTTGTTTAAAAACCTTGTGGTAATGTGTAGCTGTTGGCTAGTGCGTTGTTAAACTAGCCAGCAGTCACACAATTAATAAACTCATGCAGAATGTGGCCGAGGGGTAACGAGAGAATTGATAGTACTATGTAACACAATTTTTGTTCCTGGGTAGTAAGTGTTATTTCCTAATTGCTTATGCCTCAAAAGTATAGAAAATGGCTATTATTCCTCACAAACTTTGCTTTTGTGACCAGGACAGTGATATTTTGGGTTAATTTACCTATTTCCAATGAGAAAAAGGTCTTTTCGTTACATGAAGTCAGAAAAAAACAACATATGAATCCAAATTAACATAATTGTAATTAATACAAAAATGAGTACAGAAGATTTAGAAGTGAGTAGTTTTTCGGGATTTACGATTATACTGTAAATCACTTTCACGATTTCGCCCCCAAATGTAGTTTCCCATCATGTTCTCGTTATACTGTCCTTGGTAGCGGTGTTCAAAGTCCAGTATATCCTGGTGGAAGCGCTCAACTTGCTCCTCCGAGTACGCTCCCATGTTCTCCTTGAATTTATCAAGATGAGCATCAAGGATATGGACTTTGAGGGACATCCTACAGCCCATTGTGCCGTAGTTCTTCACCAGAGTCTCAACCAGCTCCACATAGTTTTCGGCCTTGTGATTGCCCAGGAAGCCCCGAACCACTGCGACAAAGCTGTTCCAAGCCGCTTTCTCCTTACTAGTGAGCTTCTTGGGGAATTCATTGCACTCCAGGATCTTCTTTATCTGTGGTCCGACGAAGACACCGGCTTTGACCTTTGCCTCAGACAGCCTAGGGAAGAAGTCTTGAAGTTACTTGAAGGCTGCCGACTCCTTATCTAGATCTCTGACAAATTGTTTCATAAGGCCCAATTTGATGTGCAGTGGTGGCATCAGCACCTTCCGGGGGTCGACCAGTGGCTCCCACTTGACGTTGTTCCTCCCCACAGAGAACTCGGTCCGCTGTGGCCAGTCCCGCCTGTGGTAGTGCGCCTTGGTGTCCCTGCTGTCCCAAAGGCAAAGCTAGCAGGGAAACTTGGTAAAACCGCCTTGGAGACCCATCAGGAATGCCACCATTGCAGCCTCTTGATGCCATCTCAGAAAAATGCAGATATGTATCCACTTAGGCAGCTGGAACTAAACTGAACTGGTGGGCTTAAGGCCCCTGTATTTATATTACTATTTATATTACTGGAAAGTTCTAGAAGTTACTCCAAGTTTACTCAGCACTGAATCTATCTGGAATGTTCTGGAAAATAGGTAAATTTTAAAATATCACTGTCCTGGTTACAAAAGCAAAGTTTGTGGGGAATAATAGCCATTTTCTATACTTTTGAGGCATAAGCAATTAGGAAATAACACTTACTACCCAGGAACAAAAAAAAAAAAAAAAATGTGTTACATGGTGTAGTTGAACCCCTCGACCATAGTAAATAAAAGCCTACAGCTCGCTGCCCTCGGGGTGGCTGTACGGAGGAGAGCGGTTAATTTTAAAATGAAACCGAAAATGTATAGGATCAGTGAAGACAATTGCCCAGCCTGACCTGTAGCGTAGTTCTAGTATTTTGTGTTTGTGTTATTTTTGTTTAATTATTTTTATGCTTTGTGAGCAAGAATGTTTTCTGTTTATTTTATTTATTTTTGTTGTTTAATAAACGAGGCATACGCCATTGCACCGTACCCATCTGTGTTCAGCTTCTTCTTCTGGTCTTACGTCATCGCAACTCCGTTTCTTGCCACAACCCCTTTTTCCCTTAAATAAACGATTGTTTTATGTTTCTGACAAGTGTCGATGTCAATTGTCAAGGGAATCAGAGTTTTACATGATATCCCCGAACTATTATGGTATGTCTCAGTTACTAACATTTGGACGTTCTTAAACAGTGCGCCTAGAGACTAATTTATATATAAATAAATTATATACCGAAGTCACTACATCTGTTCCAGTGTCCATAGGTCTTGCGAGCCGATCTTGCGTTGTTCACACTCTCCCATCTCGTCCATTCTCCCTGCTTGGCCTGGGAAACTGCCTTTACACACCTCATTCTCTCCTCCTGCTTTTGCACCTCGTTGACTACCAGCTTTCTCCATTGAGCTGGGGTTGCATAGTGCCACGTAGGAGAAGCTGAACTGAGAGCAAGACCCCCTCTTCCTTGCTGTACTTGCCCCATAGTATCAGAGACTCAGTTCTCACGTTGCACTGTTTCCATACAATCTCCCAGCTACAGCGATTCATTGCTACTTTCTTTCAGTAACTGAGACACAATCATAATGAGTAGGACATTGATTTGATTCAATTCTCACTCAATTCAGGATACTCAGGTTGTTTTGGGGAAATAATAAATAAATATTACTCTTGGTGATATTGTCTTGGTTTTGTGTTTTAAAACACATTGTAGTTTACCCTCTTGCGTTCATGAAGTGTACACATGCACGTTTAATCGTAACCACTAGAGGGTAGTATGACACCACAAATTGTGTGTTTAAGCTACAGTACCTATGTCATTGGGTAAGAAAGCCTTGTATTTTCTAATCAAATAATTATTACATGGAGCTTGGTTTGAAATGTTTACTTTAAAAGGCTAATAATTAATGTGTGCAGCTGCCAGCAGACACTGAAGAACTATTAATATAATTGAAAGCATTCTCCTACCTCACGATATGTAATGCATTCATAGACTGTTCCAGATCAGTTCAACAGGTTTTGCAGCAAATCTACGTCTTGCAGCAACCTCAGAGCAAACACCAGCAGGGATGCGATCCACCTCACACTTTGTATCAATCTGCCTAAATCTACCCCAACATTTGTATAATTTATCTCTCTCCAACCCCCTTGACCGGTCCACTGGTCATGCGATTTCTCTGTTGTTTAGACAGATTATATTATATCCAGATTATATCCATATTAGTATGGATTTCAGTTTCCAATCCTTTTTATTCAAGACACCACTATCCCGCTAATCACAATAACATGGCTGGTGTGTGATGGTCAGATACAGATACAGATATCCAGACTCATGACATCTACTTTCACCCTTCAACTAGAGCATCCTACACCACCGGCTGTATTTTTCTCAACAATTTTTGAACTAAAATGGATTCCTCAATCCCTTTCAATCAAGATTGGATTCTCGCTTTTTATTGTTTATTCCAAGGACTCTTTCACTGTCAAAGTCTACTTATCTGGAATCCAACATCAGTATTATATAATATCTGTTCCTTCAACACTACACTCCATTCCAGTTTTTTGTCTTCACCTGTGTGGGATCTTTAAGAGTCACCATCTACCTCTCCTTGTTTACCATTTTTACCGTTCTCAAATACTTTAATCTCTCAAGATCTAGTGATGGAAATGATCTGTTTAGCCACTGCAATTTCTACGAATCATACTGGCACTGGATGTTTTAAACAAGCCCTCTGTATCTAAACTTGACTGTATTCTTTCCCTTATTCAGAACTTTCAGATCAAGAAACACACTCTGCTTTCTTTGCGGGGCCATTTAAATTTGTAATTCATCAATAGCAAAAAAAATTTGATTCCTACATTAATATTTCATCAGAAGCTAGAAAAGGCAATTAAATGTGGTCGGCTCTCATTCAATATTGGAACGGCCTGTCTGTATTCTATGATGATTTCATTTCAGCACCTCTCAACCTGGTGTAACAGGGTGACCCACGTCACTTTATTTAGGCACGTTTGATTTTGGCACGTTACTTTGTTGTAGATTTGATTTTGTTGTTGTGATGTGAACCCAGGTTTGTCTGGAGTGGAGGTTGGATGCACAGTCAGCAGGAGCAGAGAATGAATTCGACTTGTTTGTGTTTGGCGGTGGGTTGGGAGAAAAATGAAAGAAACAGTCGCTGATGTTTAGAGCTAGGCTCCTGCTGTGCTTCCTGTCTCCCTCCGTGTGTGTGTGTTTTTAACTGTTTTAGAAATTAGTATTTTAAAGGCATTGGGGTTTTCGATGAGTGCTGGAGACAGGGAGTTTTTAAAGTATTGGTTTTGTTGTTGTTTTAGTAAGCCCCGTCTCACTGATTGTCTCGAGCAGCACTACACTTTAATTTTAATTATAATCGACCATGTATTGTTTTTTTATTGAACACTGCAAACCCCATGCCGTGACTGTGTATTCTGGACTTGTCCTATTTGTTAAATATAGTTAACCACCTGTATTTAATAAAACAATGTTCATTGCCCTGCATATTGTTGTGGTTTTAGTTTATATCCTTGTGGTGTTCTGCCTGGCTGATCCCATCCCGATCGAAAAGAAAGAGTGCCTCTCCTGGCTGCTACATTTTGGCGTAGTCGGCAGGATTGGGTGTTGTGGATCAGCTTGGTGGAATATGTAGAGGGAAACAGGGCAATGAGGACAGTTTTAGAAACATTTCTGTCTCTGTTCTAGTAGCTCACTGGTGGGGTGTCTTCTGGTGGTTGGAGCATGCAGTGTCCACCCCCTGTATAGCAAGAGGCAGCCGGGACCCCGAGAAGAGGATGCCTTCAGGGCAACGGCTAGGTTGGCATTGGGACCTGTCTTTAAATGGAGAGAAGAGGGGCATCTCTTGCAGGCAAATATGCCTCAAGGGGTAGCTGCCCCCCGGTACCCCATCGGCCTGAGACAGCTGGGTGGCCGGCTCGGGTGGGTGGGGAAGGCACTTGTGCGGTGGTAGAAGTGGGGTGGTGAAGTCTTGGGGATCCCGCCCCCACCGGTTGTCTTCCCAGTGGGAGCATGCCGCCTAAGGAGAGCTTGGCCACCAGACCGCAGCAGAGGGGTCCGGCTGCAGGACAAGGAGAGGGGGTGGGGGTGCTCTGTGCTCCCGTTGCTGTGAGTGTTCTGCTGTGGGGTGCTGGTTCATGTGGACAGAAAGCACGGTCATGGCAATGCCTTTCTTTTCTTTTAGGTTTAATTTTGTCTTGTCAGAGGAGTGTTTTTAGCGCAGGAGTGGTTCCAAGAACAGATGGTTTCTGAGAAGAGAGAGCCGGGGAACCTGGGAGACAAAAGCTGCTATTGTTGTTTTATTGGGCTCCTCTGAGAGACTGTTTTAATGTTATGACTGGGTTTGATTGGTTGTATTTATGGGGTGAATGAGGATGGAATTGAGATATTTTTTTTCTTTTTCTTTTTTGTTTTAGTTTTGTTTGTTTTGTTTTTTTTTTCTAAGCCTGATAGGCAGCCAGTGCAAGGCCTCCAAGACAGGAGTGATGTGATCTCTTGAGCGGGACTGAGACAAAATCCTGACTGCAGAATTTTGAACGGATTGAATTTTCATGAGGATGCTATTAGACACCACAGCGAGGAGGGTGTTACAGTAATCGATTATTAAAAAACAAAAGCATGAACCAGTTTTTCAGCTGCAGGTAGAGAAAGCATGGGACGCAGTCTGGCAATATTTGGTAAGGTGAAAAAAAGAAGCCTTGACATTATTCAGCACATGCGATACAAAAGTTAACACAGGATCAAAAGTCACACCCAAATTTTTCATCTTTGATCTGAACTGAACCTCAGTCTTGCCACAGATAAGGTGTAAAACATTTTGTGACATCCAACTTTTTATATCAGAGTTAAGGCAGAGACAGCAACATTGACACCAGGTTTAGAATTAATATAGATTTGAGTATCGTCTGTGTAAAATTGATAGTGTATGCCATGAGACCTTAAAATGTGGCTGATGGGAAACATATAAAAACTAAATAACAGGGGGCCGAGAATAGAGCCTTGCGGGACACCAGAAATTACTGGCCCAACCTCAGAACTAAACCCACTCAGGGAGATAAATTGTTGACGTCCTGTTAGATATGATCTAAACCAGTTAAGGGCAGTGCCAGAGAGACCAAATAAACTCTCTAATCTATCAAGTAGGATCTTGTGATTTACAGTGTCAAATGCCACTCTAAGATCCAAGAGGATTAAAATTGATAAAGCACCTGAGTCCGCAGCCATTCTCAGTGCTATGAAGATGCTGGAAGCCAGATTTAAAGGGTTCAAAAAGATTGTTAGCAATGAGATGCTGATTTAATTGCCTAGTGACAGATCGTTCTAGAAGCTAGAAAGGGCAAATTTGAAATGGAGCGAAAATTATTAAGATTATCCAAGCCATATGGGTTTTTTTAGGCACAGGTGTTACTGCAACAGTTTTAAAAGCAACCGGAACCACACCGGAACTCGTTTATAATAATTAACTCCAAGGGGCAGAGCATCTCGAAACAGGACTGAAAAAGAACAGAGGGGATAGGATCCAACAGAAAACTGGTGGCTTTCATACGAAAGGCCAGGTCTGTAAGAGAATTAAGAGTGAGAGGTGTAAAACAGGATAGAGAGGACCCCACAAAGCAAGACAAACCGAGAGACTGTGCAGGAGGAGTCTGAGAAGAGGTACTAATGTGTAGGCGGATATTGTCAATCTTAGACTTAAAAAACTCTAAGAAACTATTGCATAACTGATGTGAAGCAGGTAATATGGAGGGACAGTTAGGCTTTAACAATCTATCAATAATAGAGAACAAGTGTCTTGGATTATTGTGATTATTAGAAATAATATTTGAAAAATAGCTTAATCTGGCAGCTGCCAAATCAGCCCTGTATTCAACCAAAGATTCCTTCCAGGAGTGTAGATGGACAGTAAGAGCAGAATCCCGCCATCTACGTTCAATTTTACGACAGCCATCCTTAAGAGAGAGCAGCTCCATGGCATACCATGGCGCACGACGGATGTAGGAGACATACCTAGTCTTGACTGGGGCCATGGAGTCCAAGGTATTAACTAAGGAGCTGTTGAAAGACTGCACTTTCTCATCCAATGTATTAGGAATAGGAGAAACAGAGAGTGAAGAACGAACAGATTCAGAGAACTTAACATGATCAACAGAGCGCCAGTTTCGAAAGTTGACTGTACGTTTTGGAGTAGAAAGAGGGACAATGAATTCTAATTCAAATAAAACGGCTAGATCATCAGATATTCCTAAATCTAAGTTATTCATGAAAGACGCCGAAGGACAGTTAGTGATAATTAAATCAGGTGTGTGGCCTTTATTGTGAGATGGAGCGTGGAATGTCTGTTTAAGGCCAAAACAGTCCAAGAGGGCTAGAAAACCCCATGCTAGGTAACAGTGATCAGAGTCACTGTGAATATTAAAATCACCTAGAATTACAATCTTGTCAAACTTAAAGCACCACAAAGATAAATTCACCTAGAAAGGCAGCATTGTGTTTAGTCTGTAGACAGTAATAACAACCAAGGACTGGGGAGCAGAGACTTTTAGAACCAGGCACACGATTGAAGTGTAGTTGGGAGTAAAAATAGGGCTCAGACTAAATTCTAGCTTATAAACTAAAATAAGTCCACCACCACAGCCAACAGGGCGGGATTTTTCAAACAGCCCAAAACCAGGGGGTACAATTTGATTAAGCAAAAAATTGTCATTTTGTTTGTGCCAGGTTTCAGTTAGGCACAAAAAGTCGAGATCCTTGTCATTAATAAAGTTGTTTAGAAGTTGTGCTTTGTGATTTAGAGAGCACATGTTAAACAAAGCAAATCTATCTGGACGCACAGAAGCACAGTTGTTGAGAGACGAATGTTCGAGACTTGACAGTTTACCTCTGAAACGGGCCGACAGACAGAGTTCAAAGAAGTCGGGATGAGACAGTGTCCAAGGCTGCGATGTATATATCTGGGTCTACACAAAATCCCAAGTTCATAACAGTTACTGTAAGCAAAAGGAGCAAAAATTAAGTTTTGTTTATAATGCAATAGTAGCCAAGGAGAGTACCTTAAAACCATAGTGGAGATGATCAGGTCGAGAGGGCCAGAGATCGGAGATCCACAGTTGAAAAACGATGATCAACAGAACCAGCCACTCCAAAACCAGGAAAGCCTCACAGCAAGGGACCAGTGATGAGGGATATCAAAGGCCGGGCCACACACACAGAGCAGCAGACCTAACAACACAGCCCGCAGTGACATCGACAAGCCATAAGAAAACACCCAGCCAGCACCCTGCTCACCGGGCAAGCAGGAAAGAGCACCTCTCTAGAGACCGAGACAGGCAGGCGGAGGCAGCCGAAGGACGGGCAATCACGTCAGTCAGGTAGCACACAGCAGCAGGTAGCAACGGTGAGCAAAACAGCCCGGCAGAGAGACGGCAGACCGGGCATGTAGCAACGGAGACAGCTGGGCAGAGCGAGTGCATTTGATTATTTTTTTTTTTGCCTTTTTAGTAGCCTTTACGCTCAATTTTAGTTGGTTGTCTCTCTGATTGTTTGCCCGTTACTCGGTCTACCGTGGTTACCTGCCTGTACTGCCGTCGCCCGGCTGTCTCTGCTGCTACCTGCCTGGACTGCCGTCTCTCTGCCCAGCTGTCTCCACTGCCAACTGCCTGGACTGTCGTCTCTCTGCCCAGCTGTCTCCGCTGCTACCTGCCATGATGATGGTGATGATAATAATAATGTATTTGGGGAGTAATGTTTATCGATGTCCCCTCCTCTGCACGCACTAACGTTTTGTGTTCTGTGTTTTATGTTTGTTTTTAAACCGTTTTTAATTTCGGATCCTTTTAATGTGATTTAAAACAAAACTCTTGTTTGTTTTTTTTTTTCTTGCACAAAGCACATAGTGCTTTCGTAATGATCTGCTGCTAACTATTTTAATTCTGTGCAATAAAACATTATTTTAATTGATAACGACTGTGTCCTGGTTGCTCAGTTCCCCGATTTGCCCTCTGAAAAAAAGAACTTAAATTCCGAGGGTGTAGTTTCCCTCGGTGGTGTAGTCAGGGCTACCTTGCAGGTGTCACACTGGCCTTATTTATGAACACTTCATTTAAGAGATTTGGAGGTTTAACAATTAATGGTTTTCTAGTTGTGTTTTTTTTTTTTGTCACTAGAACTTGAAAACTTATTACTGCATCCAAAATCCACAGCTCTTGTTCAAATATACCCAAGAGCAGCAACACATACTGTATATGTGGTCATCTTTGATCAAAGAAATGAATGCTTTTCATGTGCAAAGGCAAATCTACAGTTTATATTATCATTCTAGTTCATCTATTATTATGCAATTACTACAGCGATTTCCAGATTTTAGTCTGGTCCCTACAGCTCTGCCAACTCCAGCAGTGACATCCCAGTTCCCAGCTAATTTTCAACTGAACCTATCTATCAGTGGACTGCTCAATACAGAGCAAGCATACATGGCTGCAGCACTTGTTCTTCCATCACCCCTCTTATTTCACAGGCTGGACCAGCTATTGACTTTCTGTTCCCAAAGCAGGATTAATTCGACTCAGTTTAACCAGAATTGAATCATGGCTTTCATAGTTAAATAATGCTAAATAATCTTTACATCTGGCACCAGCTACTATCAAATCGCTTCTCCAATTATAATATCAATCCCAGTTGTTCGTCTCCTCTTGCAAGGAATTTCCAAGTGCTCTCTGGCTCCATCTGCTCACCTGGCTATCTCTATATTCATTTTAGGCAACTTTGTCCACCCAAGCAGCTTCTCTCCATTTGACGATTTAACTATGGAAATCATATGCCTAACAGTATTTTGGGGTTTTGAGATGCTCTGAATATAGAGTTCTTTCTATTTCCAGCTTTCCTACTCTAGGTATCTGCTGCAGTAACCTGAACCTCATTCAGGATTCTTATTTCATCCTATTCCTTTGAATTTCAAAAACAGATCAGCTGTGGCAAGCACAATGTATTCAGCTTTCAGAAATCAACTCTCCTCTGTGCCCCTACACTTCCATACTGAAGTAAATCACAGAACGCAAGACCATTTCATCCTCTGACCGTTTGTTCTTCAATTCAAGTCAGTCCATTGTAAAAAAAAACAAACAAAAAAAACCCAAATAAACAAAAAAAATCTCTCCTATGCCCATATGCTTACATGCTGAAATACATGATTACAAAACGTAAACCCAAATCTCCTTCTGACCCCCTATTCATCAATGCAAGCGGATCTGTTGTTTCAAGGCATTGGTTTTGTTCTCAGCTGTCCGCTTTGGTTTCCAGAGCAGGTCTTTCCCCACAATTCTACACTCCGCATTCATTCAGAATCGGGGCAGCCACTTCAGCAGCAAGAGCAAAGATTAACCAGCATCTAATAAAAAAAATATTGGATGCTGGACCTCATCTGAAGACCTCAATCGAAGCTTACATTCGTTCTTCACCAGCCAAAATAGCATCTGCCGATCTGTCTATTGCTAGTATGTCCATAGTGGGGACAACCTATCCAGCTGGGCCACAAAAAGTTTCTTCCTAAATAGAAATTAAATAAAAATAAAAGGGGGTTTTTCCTTTCCACTGTGCGGGGGGTCTTCACATAGTTAACAGGGTACAGTTACTAACCCCTGTGTCACATTAAGCGTTTTCTTTCTTTTTGTGTTAAATGTTTTCTCATTTTTCTTATTTTCTATATGCATTAACAGTTCTCTTTTTTCTTCTCATAAATGTCTTCAGTGGGGAGCTGGGGGTCCATCATTTGGGGGGTTAGTGTGTAGCAATTCACTTGCTCCATAAAGTGGGTGTAAGTTTCACCCACATGTCCCTTTACTTAGGGACAGTAGCCTGGCCAGGTTAACTAAATTTCCTGTAGTTCCTTGCTTTCACCGTCTGTTCATCCTCTCCCCCCATTGGCTCATTCAGATATCCACTCCTCCAATCTCAGAGCTCCTTGGAAGCCAGTACCGGTATTAAAGCTGGCTGGCTAGGCCAAGGAGGACTCAATTTTCTCTTGAGGAATCCATTTACAAACAAATAGCATATTACTTAATTAACTAATTTAGAAATTAAACTACTGGTGCATCCATTTTCTCTTTTCATAATCTTGTACTTTGTCTAAACCTTTCTTTTTTGTTTCCACTGTTACTTGTTTAAGTTTAGTTGCTGTTCAAGGTCTGTTTAGGGTTTGTTTTTTTGGTAGTGTGTTCAGTCTCCATTTTGTTCCTGATCCTCCAGATATTTTCCAAACGGCTGTTCACCACTCAGCCCGGTACTACTCAACAGACTCACCATTTTCAACGATCGTTATTTTTTCATCAGCCTTCATCCGCCATCATCAGTACAGGACTCTATTCGGGACTTCATTATTTGTTGGTGAGATTATTCCTTTTCTGTTGGCTGGTTTTTTTCTACTTTACTTTGATACTTTTGTTCCTGTAGTTTTGGTTTTGTCACTTTTTTTACTTTGGATTTCATGCGCATTGCTTCGCTGGACTTGTTAGGCCTAAATTTAATTTATCATCCATTGCCATCAAGACTGTCTTTGTAATTGTTTTCCCTGTATAATTATTCATTCACCTTCGTCTCTTTTGCCTGTCCGTGTGTTAGGTGTATATTGGAAAAGTGTTTGTGTGTATGTGGGTTTATTGGAGGCCCACTGGACACCGCATTCATTTCGCTTTAATGTTAGTTTGTTTGGATGTTTGTTTAATTCACTTTACTTTCTTACTCACCTGTACCTTCCACTAAATGTTATCTGCAATATGTTGTTGCCATTATATTTCATTTATTACATTATAGTTTACAACAATAAACCTTTTGTTTGTGAAATTGACACCTCTGACGTCCCTGCTTTTGCTGTCTGTCACTCTTGCTGACTTAAATTAGTTATAGATATTGGGCCAGTAGTATCTCCTTAGGGAGGACAGTACAACTGCTTCTCAGTTGTGCAGAGTGATCGTTACAAGTGACTCCACTTTCTCCAACCCTTTGTTAAGCGCTGCTTCATTTACTTCATAGAGGAGGGTTCTCCATGAGTCAGAGGGGACCCCTGGCCAAACTCTTCTTTTATCATGCATGATTCTTTGTCTTCTTCTCTTTCATGTGCTGATGCCTCTATTTATGTGAGGGCCCCAAGCGGTGGAACCACTCTTGTTTTTTGGGTCTCATCAAAGATAATGACCCCTCTGCTGTTTGTCGGATCTCCTCAGCGATGGAACCCCCCTACTGCATATGTTGGGTCATTGAAGAGCTGGAACTGCTTTTACATGTTAATATTACTAACCAATGTGTTTTCTCTCTGGTTCATGAGCTTCTTTGTATGTTGGGTCATCTCAGAGATGGTGACCCCTCTTCGTATGTCGGATCTCCTCAATGACGGAACCCCCCTTTATATGCATAGGACCTTTGAAGGATGGAGCCTCTCTCTTTATATGTTCTATTTGTTACTAACATTGTGTCCTAAACATTACAGCAGGTGGCCTAGCTCCGCCCCTTGAAATGCTTGTGCACGGTAGCGTTAAAGATGTATTTTAACTGCTGCTGATATGCTAATAAGTAAATCATGGATTTGTCTACCAACCGTCACTAAAGAGGGGGTGCTAAACGGAATGAAAAAAAGAAAATTAAAATTAAAAAAAGCAGATTTAGTGCAAAAAATTCCAAAGCATAGCGTGTTTTAAAAAAAGAAAAACAGACAAGCCCCTACAAGACAGCTGTGAAGTGGCTGAAAAAAAAGACGAGGAGCAATATGGCCTGTCTAGAGCTGGTAATGTTAAGGAACTGCAAGCAGAATAAAATGCAATAGAAATACAACAGCCTCTTACTACATTTGAAGCTGCTCAACAAAAGGTACATTTATCTACCATTGTCCAAGTTTCTACAGCTCCTGCACTGTGGAGAAAATTTGATGAAAATGACAGGCTGTTTTGGTTGCTAAAGAATGTTTTTTAAAGATCCTTTTTCATGTCACCTGCACAATGGCATCTACTGGCAATGTGTACTGCTTTGCATGTAAGCTTTTCTCCAGTAGATCACATGCTTTTACATAAGGATTTAGCGATTGAAAACATCCTGAGCGACTCTGTGTTCAAAGGGTACAGAAAACAATAATTTTAGCCAATTGTTCATTAATTCTGCTTTAGTGAGTATTATTACTATTTCCCACTACAAATTCTATCTATTTCCCACTACATCTAGCTTCTGCTGCAGTCCCTACTCAATCCCTCTGTTTCTGTTCCCCTGTAGCGCACTCATGTCTTTTTTTGCCTTGAATTGCTGATATATCTAATGTAGCTTGGTATTGAGCAGACAGTGCTTCTGTAGCTAACCCTAATTCTGTATATCTGGCTATTGTGCGTGTGTTGATCCCTTATTCTGTTAATTCTTTAAATTGTTAATATTGTTAATTCTGTAAATGGCATGTATTTATTCATATTGGGAAAATGTAAGAAAAGGGTGGGGTGGGCTCAGGATATTCTGTGCCCAGGGCCCCATGAGTTCTTAATCCAGCTCTGAATTACATAATTACAAACATGACAAAGTTACAAAGATATGTGTACTCACCATGGAAGAGCACGCATTTATATAAGCATGTGTTTTACAGGATTGCCAGCTCTATTATTTAGAAAGAGCAGATATTACAATTAAAAAAGAATAATAGTAATAACAATTTGCATTTCTGCCTTGTCGATTTAAGGCAATCATTTTTCAACTTCTGTGCTTTTCAACTTACCCTTTCAATGTTATGTTGTGTATTTTTGGTGCATTATTAAAGTATGAAGTTTATTTCAGGAACTGCTGATCAATGGCAGTAGCTGCTGAATCGCTGTGAACCTGCTTTGACAAAATCAGCAGATCATGTGTAGTGACTGGAAAAAGATAGCTCTACATATGTGAACAATTATCAGGGGACACAAAATTCTATGGGGAACCGAATTCGATGCTACACCGGATCAGTCCAGAGATGATAGACAAAGAGAAGGAGATGCAATACCTTTTATTGGACTAACTAAACAATAATTAATCACAAGCTTTCAAGACCTCAAAGGTCTCGTCTTCAGGATAAAGTAGGAATCTCTCTTTTTTTATTTTTTTTTGCACAACATAAAGTATGCAGCACATACTTTTAAATATATATTTTTTATTGAGTGTTTATAACTGTAACACAATTATAACTAATAATTTGTTTTGTACTTACCTGAAAAAAGAAAACAAAGGCAAAAAACTGAAATATGTAAAAATGCTACATTCAGCAATTCGGTTTATTTTTGAAGATAAATACCACATGTGTACTACATGACCTGTTGTTATCTGAGACAGCAGAGTATAAGAACTGACAGAGCTTTCAGAACAACCTGGCCAGCTCTTTCTGTTTATCTTTGTCTGACCTGGAACTGTTGGACTCTGAAGGTATTTCTTAGAATGAAATTCAATATTTATCTGAATTATCAATATACATTTGTAGATTAAATGGTCAAGTTTAGTTTTACATAAACTAAATATAGGCATATTCCAAAACAACAAGTTCAAAATGGATTTCAAAAACAAAAAAAGCATTTCTGCTTATAAGTGATTGATAATACTTGTATTTACAGTGGTGGACAGAAAAAATTGAAAGCACCTGATAACTGCAGATTTCAACCCACAACTATTTGCATGGAATCATTGAGAAGTGGTCTGTTATCCCTCTGGAACAATCACCTTGGACACTTGAAGATCAGTGCATTCCTGTGCAAATAATTCATACTTTTGTCTAGAAAAATAAAAAAAAAAATGTTCTCAAGTATCTCTTAATTTTGAGTATGCATATTTAACAAGGCAAATCATGCAGTTTGAAAAGACATTTGTACGAAACAATTCAGGCGGACACCCACCCCCACCAAACACACGTCAAGGGAAACAAAAAGCTAAATCCAGTGGTGTACTGTATTCAATTCAGTATACATATCAATATAAATACTCATGTCATCATATTGATTCAGACTGCAGTTTTTCACCTTTAACAGAAAATTACAATTTTTTACAATTACAATTACAAAATCCTATATATGAATGTAATGTACACATAGTTAGCTGTCAGAGTTGGAGAAATCAACATTTAACATAAAGAGAAATATTGCAGTATATATTAACACTACACTTGGCAACTCCAATACAATCAATGAATTGCCTAACATTTTGTGTGGAAGAGACTGTCGTGGAACTTTTCAGGTCCGCAACTAAAAGAACAGCTCAGCACATCAGTGCTAGGAAACCCGAGCAGTGTTCTGCCATACAGAGTTAGCATACAGTTATTATACCTTTACAGACAGACAGGGTCGTTTCCCTTTCAACCAATAAGCTGGAGCCAGCTCAGTTGGGGCAACAACAACAGGGGGGACAGGTATTTACGAGGTAACACAATAAAGATCAACAGATAAGCTGGAGCCAGCTCAGTTGGGGTAATTAACAGATAAGCTGGAGCCAGCTCAGTTGTCACACCATCCACAGTTTAATTTTCAGTGACATGTACCTGCAGTTTAATACATTTCATAAACTCAGATTGTTTTAAAACATATAACTCGGTGAATAATGGTAGTACAGGGTAGCAACAAACAGGTACAGGAATGGTTCTATGCAATTATTCCCCTACAAGACCCAAGAAGCACAGGACGACCGGTGGTCATCTAGGTCATCACAACCTAGAGTTAAAACAACTGCCAGTTTCTTCTAATGTTTCAAATATTATCTATCTATCTATCTATCTATCTATCTATCTATCTATCTATCTATCTATCTATCTATCTATCTATAGAGAGATAAGGAAATGTTGGCTCAGCATATATGTATATATTAGCTCAAAGAGCCAGCTGCCCAACATTTCGATATGTTGTACATATCTTTCTCAACGGAGCATGTGTCTGAATCAAAACATTGGAGGTTTTTATAGATGTTTGACAGCATGACAACGACAAGTTATTGTTTATATACAAATCCATGATTTATTCTTACATGATGTAATGATGTATATATAGATAGATAGATACATATATTATATGATAGTCCTTCCTAACCATTACATACATAGTTAGGTCTGTTCTCAAATGTTATATTTAATTATTAATGCATCATTATTATTTTCCATAGAGAGATAAGGAAATGTTGGCTCAGCAACTGAAATGGGCCACCCCACTAGCATGTGTGGCTTATTGGTCTCTATATAATGACCTGACATATTCAGTACCCTCGTTCAGCCTTCACCATGAGGGGAATCCTACTAGCACTAACTGTAGCTCTTGTGGGTAAGTGAATAGTTTTTTTAACACAATGTAATAAGTAATACTGAACAATTATCTATTGCTTTTTTGAGACTAGTTTTAATCTTCTTTTAGTTTAGTACCAAAAAAGAAAAACACACTTTTAAATAAAGTGTTTGTAACTACACTGTAATTACACAGAGTTACAAAGTAATTATATTCATTTACAACATAACCTGTGAATACTAAAGGTGCTACAAACTGGCAACATTTGAAATCATTTAAAGAAACCTGTTGTGGCATTGTAACTACACAATAATCTGCGTAATTACTATGTTATTACATACACTTAAAAACAGATTTATGCATAGCCAAATGTATCTGATTTTTTAAATGTATTCCTACATAATCCTTGTTTGATACTTTGATAGTACAACTGACTACAATCCACTTAGTTAAAAATAAGATAAAGGGTATATAATACATTGGGTTTATAATGCTGTCATTTCATCTCTCATATTCACTCTTGTATCTCAGGACTTCAGGCATACATCAAATTGTAGTACAGTACAGTACTGCCAGAAGTTTTAAAAAATATATATTGACAGAAAGTGCTCTAAGTGTGTTCCTTATAGTATTTCTGTTTTCAAGAGGTATTGTTTTATATGTGTTACAAGCTCAAAACCATTACAAATAAGCAGTGTATGAAAAACATTATAAACATAGTCTTCTGCGTAAGTCTCATTTTCAGGTTTAATCTAGTAATGGATGTATGTGTGTATTTTGGCTTTTCTTTCTTAAGAAGCTCTTTCTAATCTGCCTGTAATATTTTAACACAGAACCAAGTTTCAGTGGAAGCAAGACCTATCAGTATCAGTATGAAGGTGTGATTCTGACTGGCCTCCCTGAAAAAGGATTGACGAGAGCCGGACTGAAAGTGCACTGCAAAGTGGAGATCAGTGAAGTGGCACAGAAAACATACCTGCTGAAGGTGAGTGCCATTTAAAGGAAAGGGTCCAAGGAAATATTCCAGCTAAAACTGCTGTGTCCAACAGTCAAACTCGATTCACCACAGGCCTCTTGGTTGATGTTACACAACTGTAAAATCAGAATTCAGGAATCATTGTTGCTTTTTAAATGTGTGTGTAAAGTGTCTCCTATGTTATAAGATATGTCATCTCATGCAGGTTGAAGCTGAGCTAAAACAGTGCCTAATTATTTGTTATAATAAGAGACATCCTACACATATATTAACTTATAAAGCATTATAAATCACAAAAATCAAGATTAAAGTATATTAACTACTTTTAAACATCAACGGATGCTTTCACAGACCCTGATCAACATGTCTTGGACCACTTCAGTTAAAATAACATTAGTTAATTCAAGATAAGTGACTATCGGGGTCTTTAGAACTATGATATCTGTATAATGCACGTAGATGACATCTATACATAGGATAAGATGTACTAAAAAGGAATTTTGTTTCCTGATACACCTTTTTTGTTACTGAACACTATTTACTTTCAGATTCTGAATCCAGAAATTCAGGAGTATAATGGGATCTGGCCAAAGGCCCCATTCTACCCAGCATCCAAGCTGACGCAGGCACTAGCAAGTCAGCTAACCCAGCCAATTAAGTTTCAGTACAGGAATGGCAAGATTGGTAACATTTTTGCCTCTGAAGACGTGTCTGACACAGTCCTCAACATCCAGAGGGGGAGCCTGAACATGCTGCAACTAACCATCAAGACCACACAGAATGTGTACAGTCTGCAGGAGGCAAGTGTCATAGCTATCCTTTCACACACACACACACACACACACACACACACACACACACACACACACGCAATTCACACTCTCCTCCCCTTGTGTTCATTTATTCATTGATTCATCCCTCTCTTTGTTCCTAGAATGGCATTGCGGGTATCTGTGAGGCAAGCTATGTCATCCAGGAAGACAGGAAAGCTAATAAAATCATTGTCACAAAATCCAAAGATCTGAATAACTGTGATGAGAAAATCAAGATGGATATTGGCATGGCTTATTCACACACATGCTCAAACTGCAGAAAGGTCAATTTCTTTAAATAATGTGTCTATGTGCCGGACGTCTTATGTGTAGGGGGTCACATGAGCGTGGGCAGTTCCAGTCTTGATACCTCTCAAATGGACCAACTTTTGGGTCAAAATAATCACTAGGGCTTTCCCATTCACAAATATTTGTAAATGTCTAAACTAATTGCAGTTAACTAACCTGTAGTGTTTACACTTTGTGATTGACTATTCCAAAAGAAACACAATCCTGGCAGCAGCTCACAGAAGTATTGCCCACATTCTACATTGCTCAAACAGTGCTGTCAATTGGTAAGCAATATAGAAGGTACTGAATTAAATAGTCTTAAGAAAGAGGAAAGAGAAAACTTACTGAGTGAATTTAGCAGTGCAGCAGTCTGCGATTTTTTTTTTGTTTACTAAACCGAAGGGAATACATGTTTAAAATTGGTCTCTAACTTTTACACAACCCTAACTCAATCTTTAGCTTGTACTGTATTAGAAACAAAATGAATATATTGTTTTAAATTTAAAATAAGTGGTCTTTTAATTGTATTCAGATTAGAAAGAACTCCAGGGGTACTGCTGCCTACACTTACATCCTGAAACCCACAGACGCTGGCACTCTGATCACTCAAGCTACTTCACAGGAGGTACACCAGCTCACTCCATTCAATGAAATGACTGGCACTGCCATCACTGAAGCAAGGTACAGTGACACTGTAGTAATACGAAAAGAAACTTCTCTTGCTCCGGCCCCCTGAACCACACTGGTTATAATAATATTACCATTAGTAGTTGTAGTGACAGTAGTTGTTGAAATAGCAATAGTCATTATTATTATTATTATTATTATTTATTATTATTATTATTATTATTATTATTATTATTATTATTATGACGAAGGGGAATAAGAATAAAAGCCAAAGTGTTACTCTGTCCTAATTTTAGTAGCAGTTGAGATAAAAGGAAACTTAAAAGGGCTAACGTTTTCCAGTTACATTTGTGTATCAAACTGATAACAACTTGTTTGACTGATATTTGCTTAAACAGGCAGAAGCTTGTTTTGGAGGATGTTAAAATAGTCCACATAACTGTTCCAGAGCAAGAGTTAAAGAATCGGGGGTCTATTCAGTACCAGTTTGCTTCTGAAATTCTCCAGACCCCAATTCAGCTTTTTAAGACTAGAAGCCCAGAGACTCAGGTCAGTATGTGAAATAATAAAAAAATGTGTTTAAGACCACAAATGTATGATGCAACATCAACAATACTGTTTACAGATTACACACCGCTGTACAGAAGTAGAATAAGATAAGAGAAACTCATCTTTTTGCTTGTTTTCTAATTGTAAAGCACCTGCTTTGTTATCCTGTGAAGCACAGTCCTGAAACATAATGCTTCCATACAAGCCCCAATTCTCCCTCTTAAAGATCAAAGAAGTCCTTCAGCATCTCGTCCAGAACAATCAGCAGCAGGTTCACACTGATGCCCCCTCCAAGTTCCTGCAGCTGACTCAGCTGCTGCGGGCCTGCACCCATGAAAACATTGAGGACATCTGAAGGCAGTACGAACAAACACAGCAATACAGGTAATAGCACTTAGGGTCCAGCTCTCTTTTCCAGTGGAACATAAAACCTACCTGGAATATGCAATGCTTTTCAATTGTGTTTGTAAATGGCAACATAAGAATTAAAAAAAAAAAAAAATGTACAAAAAAATCAGTAGTGAGAAAACTCCCAAATATACTTGTAATATACTTTTTAAATAATATAATGAAAAACTATTTTATTTCCATATGGAAATATATATGTGTTTCATTTCCACAAACATATAAAGAATATACAGGGTACAATAAAAAAAAAAAAAAAAAAAAAAAAAAAAAAAGTCTTAGAACATGTTTTCTTCACATTCCATCTTTCTAATTCTAAGGCGCTGGATTCTCGACGCACTCCCTGCGGCTGCTACACCCACTGCATTCAGGTTCATCAGCCAGAGGATCGTGAAGAGAGCTCTCACAGACAATGAAGCAATCCAGACTCTGGTCACTGCAATGCATTTAGTCCAAAAGAACCACTAAATAATGCAAATTGCTGCTGTGAGTATGACAGCTGTCTTTGTCCTTTATGGCGTTCTAATCGGTAGCCAAAGTTAAGAGATTGTGCTATTTGTGTTTTAACTTAGAACTTGATGTACTTGTTTTTTTACAACCCAAATGGCGAAACACCCCAAAACCTTCACTCTTAACAACAACAGAGTTGTCAATCCTGTTCATCAGAATAGATTATGTTAAAAAAAAGGCTACGCAAAGGCCGGCATGCAGCTATTGACACCAACAATAAGGCATGAAAACTACAAACCGATGAGAACCTGAAGCATATATGGAAGCTACTGTAAACCAAAGCTAATACATTAGGTCTTGAAACAAAAATGCGATCACTCTTTTTTAATGTTTTCAATTGAAGCCCTGAATCAAAGCATAAGCAAACACATTAAAGTAGACACCACAATGGGCCCATAACCATTTGTAAAGCAAAGTAAATGCATAGAGTGATCAGGAAAAAAGGATGTGGGCAATAACTAGACAGACTAACTGGCAAAAACTTCAATAAAGTTATTTTCTGAAGAGCAGTAGCAAAAGATCTATGGCTATATTCAGATTTTCTTTTTTATATGCAATAGCAACTAATGCTTGGGAACTTTTAAAGTTGTTGTGAGGCGTGTGAGTAAAAATGGATTTTCCAGACAGTGATTTACGTGTAAAAATTAAAATTTTATTTAATATTACACAGAAAAAAAAAGAAAAATAATAAAGAAGGATGTGAGGGAGGGAGTGTTGGAGTAATCAAAAATAAAGGAACGGAAGCCTCTTAGTCCTCTTCGCGCTCTGCTTAAATCCAAAAATAAAACAAAAAGGAATAAAAACAGAAAAGATCCAAGTTAGTAAGGCCTCCGTTCGTGACACAGTCCAAACTCCCACGTACTTCCCTCCAGCCTTTTTTCCCCCGCCTCTATTCCTTAGGACCAACCCCGAACACAGTAGCACGTTCCCTTTAGTATGCAAACCCTGCCCCGGTAGTCAGTGGATCACCAATCCCAAACTGACAGGTATCCTTAATTTCACTTGACTCCAGTGGCTGGAATTTACAAACTCGTACTTCCGCCCCTCACCAAGGTGCCGCCCCTCAAAAAGATGACTTTTGTCATGGTCACAAGACCTTGGTAAGGGAAGTCCCGAGTTGGTTTGATGCCTTCTACTGTTGGGAGGCTGAATTGCAGACCGAAACCCCTTTGACTCATCACAGTTGTGTTGTTATATTAATACATAGACCAACTGGGAATTGGAAACTTGAACTATTGACAATTCACCCCCTCAGGAACTGGTGTTCGACCAGGCTAATCTGAAATGCCCTGTACTTCGTAAGCATGCTGTGCTGGCATATGGTTCCATGGTGAACTGATACTGTGCAGAGACTCTCAATTGCCGTGAGGAAGCTTTGAAGGTGCAGTATTATCTCTTTATGCCCCAATTCCCACAACACCTAGAAATGTGAGATGTTTTTTTCTCCTTATAACATCCTTTTGTTGTACATTGGTGCATAATGCCATTGTGGGCAATTATTCTAAATGTACTCAGTGTGTGTCTTGTAAGAAGAAAACTGGAGCTTAAACTAAAATATTTTTTTACTCCAATAAATCCCCTCCATGACTTTGCCAATGATGCTATAAGCAGAGCCCATGAAGAGGATTCAGTACTTGCCCTGAAGGCTTTGGGCAATGCGGGACAGCCTTCTAGTATCAAGCGCATTCAAAAATGCCTACCAGGGTTTTCCTCTGGAGCTTCGCAGCTTCCAGTCAAAATTCAAGCAGATGCTGTAATGGCCCCCAGGAACATCGCCAGGAAGGAACCAGGAAAGGTGACAGCTTGTGAACACATTAGTCCAGATTGTTGTTAAAGTGCCCTTCTGTAAGTCATTCTCTTGAAAGGAAAATACAACTGTTACAACTGCTTTGAAGATTATTATAGCTTCCCTTATATAAGCTTCCCACAATAAAACATAGCAAGAGTGTAATAAAACATAGCGAAAGCACAGTAAAGCATAGGTCAGCATTGTAAAAATAGCAAGGTATGGTAAAGCATATTAATAAACATGACAAACTAGGATAAACTATGGTAAATGCACAGTATAATCAAGGGAAAAGTAAAACAGCAAAGATACTGAAAAATATGGTGGGTTTATAAGGGTTAGCTAAGTGAACATAGGTCATCAAATATTCAAGCTAATCAGAGTCTGTATGTAACTCAAAAAAATTAAATTTTTTAATTATCTGACATCAAGTCTCTATGTATTTGCTTTCTTCATGCAGGTGCAAGAGCTTACCATGCAATCTTTATGGCTCACCAGCTTCACTCTGAGGTCAGAATGGTTGCCTCCATGGTTCTGCTTGAAACCAGACCCCCCATGGCACTGGTGGCAACACTCGCTGAGGCCCTGCTGAAGGAGACCAGTTTGCAAGTGGCCAGTTTGACATACTCCCACATGAAGGCTCTCACCAGAAGCACTGCCCCAGAAAACTATACAATGTAAGCAAGCCATGAACACACATTCAGTACATCTGTGACTAGAACTTTCAGTTATTCTTTAAAAAAAAAAAAAAAAAAAAAAAACTTTCTTTATAAATGGACTTTATATCATCTACATTTTCATCACATATAATTTCTAAATATTGTAATATAGCACTATTGTCTCTATTGCTATTTCTTCGATGGCCACTGTTTACCATGCTTAGGTACCACTGGGTCTGCTTTTAAAAACTGAATTTCTGAAGTGAGGTATTTAAAAAAATTACCACAAGCTGTCATTTCAGAGGGGGTAGAAATTACAGTTGTACACCTCTAGTGGATATTTCTAAATACACCTCACTTCAGAAATTTATCTTTTACAAGTGTTTTTAGGAGCAGTCCCCATGGCTGAATAAGGGGATTCGTCTGTAAGCCTGGTAAAAAAAAATAATAAAGTCAATAGGTAGAAACAGCTTTAAAGAATCATGCAAAACAATCACAAAAGGATCTTAAACTGGTAAGAAAGTACATATTCATACACTGCAGTGCCAATGACTCATGATGGATATTAATAAGGGTTGCAGGATTAGCAGACACTCATACTTTATTGTCTTGACAGATCTGCAGCCTGTAACGTAGCTGTTAAACTGCTCAGCCGTAAACTTGACAGGCTGAGCTATCGGTACAGCAAGGCTATGCAAATGGATATTTTCAAATGTAAGTAAAAGGAAACAAAAAATTAAACAAAGATATGGCCTGTGCCAGTTATATATATATATATGTGGTGGTAATATTAAGATCCAATGCTGTTGAGACGAATTGAATATATTTTTTGTGCGATATATACTGTAATGTTTGTCTGATCTTAAGTTTCTTTTTAGTGCTGTTTAATATTTGCTCAATATCTTTACATCAGTAACTGCACATCAGATGCCTGTCTTGCATAATAACTTTCAATGTACTGCTTTACAATTTGTCTGTTGGATGCTGTTAACCCAAATGCCGACAGTAAGACTTGTTCTTTTGTTCTTTGTAGATCCATTGATGGCTGGCGCAGCAGCAAACATCCATATAATTAACAACGCAGCCAGCATCCTCCCATCAGCTGTGGTGTTGACATTTCAAGCTTATATTCTTGCTGCAACCACTGATCCTCTGGAGGTATGTCACCCGTGAAATTCATAATCTGTACATTAGAACGTACAACATGTAAATCAGGAACAACAAAAGGCCAGCAATCCCAAGACTTCATGCTTCATTTCAGGTCTGTCTCTCTGACTGCTTTCTTACCATATCTACCTTAGGCTCTTTTAGTAAACACCTAAGGCATCACAGACAGACTAAAGTTTTTTTGAAGGACAAGTTTTAGTGAACTGCTGAAAATGTATGTTAGAGAGAGAGAGAGAGAGAGAGAGAGAGAGAGAGAGAGAGAGAGAGAGAGAGAGAGAGAGAGAGAGAGAGAGAGAGAGAGAGTACAGGGAACTCAAACAGCAAATAGCTCCATATTCAAGAAGAATCAGGATCCAACAAGATACTTATCAATCACTAGAAATACTTAATAAAAGAACAAAAGTAAATGATAAACTGAAAACTAGGAATCCAGAAGTTTTCCTTTTTATCTAACATGTTAGGATTTTACCGATACCGATAGGATACCGATAATAATACCGTGTTTCCATAGTCAAGCCAACTCAAGGGCTCCAGGGTTAGCCTAATTTTTCCAAAACTCGAGTTAAAACGCAACGCGAGTTTGCTATAAAAATACAGTTTCCAGGGTTTCCTAAGTTTCTTGAGTTATTACGTGAGATGGACAAGTCTCACTCATGTTATCGCGAGAGGTGACCAGATAGTGACCAGATAACCAGATTACTGTATCATCGTTATTGACAGTGGGTGCATTAAGTAAGTGAGCCACTCAGAGTGAGAACACTCAGAAAGCACACTGAGCTCATTTATATGACTTAACACTCTGCTCCACGAGAGCGCTGAGCAACATTTAAAAATGGAGAATAATAATTCGTTGCTTGTTTGTGTTTCTGAGGTGATGGTAGATGAAATCTCCCTGTGTGAAGTTACTGTCCCCTGCTGTACCTCACTGAGTTGGGCACTCTGTTTGGACTGAACCTCCTATTTGGCTGTGTTTAATACCTACAATACTGACAATAATGAAAATTATGAATAATATCAGTACTACAAGGCTAATAATAATACATCAATAACCGTAAAACAGCTCTACTTTTTAAAAAAATGAAATTAAATGATACAAATTCGAAAAACAACAATTTTTAGCCTCTTATTTAGCCAATTAATTCATAACTTCATAAGTGGAAACCAGTTCAAACGTATCTGTCAATCCTGCCTGTCATCTCCACTTGTGTCCTGCAGGTGGCCATTCCTCTTGCTCACTCTGATCACTGATGAGAAATGCTCAGGAGCTGCTCTGAGCGGCTCAGCAGGAGCGGAACAGAACAAGTCGTTAAGTTGATTCTTTTACTGAGCTGCTCTGAGCCGCTTACTTACTTAACACACCCACTGACTTTCATAGAGATTGTGGCTAAGACCTGGGATTCCATGATTAGTGACGTATTTTGTGCTTTTATAATTGTACCTATACTGTACAGTAGAAAAGAAATGTAGCCTACGCAATGTCAAGTACAACAACGTTTGTTAAATTCTTAAGCATACACTGCTTAAATGCAGCACAGCTTAAATTGTTCACTTAATCAAGAAAAAAAAATCTCATAAAAATATAAAATTTCTGGTTATAAAATTCTCTCAAACTTGAATTTGTTACTTAACAAAAGACTGCACAGTAATCAATTTCTGCTTCAAAATGCCACCAAATACACCTGCTAACAATGCAGACAAGCAAGATAAACACATTATAAAAGGTCCTTTTGAAGTACATTGTGTAGTAATAATAATAATAATAAATAATAAATAATAATAATAATAATAATATAATAATAATAATAATAATAATGACCTGGCAGTCTGAGCTAACTAAGTGCTGTTTGGACACGGTGAGAGTGTTGAACAGCACTGGGCAGGCTAACACTTGAGTCTTAAATATTCAAAGAAGAGAGCTTTCTTAAAAAGCATCACAATAATATTCTACTTACAGTTCGTCGTTAGATTTACTGTAGCATCAAGTCTGTTCTGCAAACAATTTGCTATCCTATTGTTGTCTTCAGATATAAAATTTAAAAAATAAAAATAAATAAATTAAAAAAAAACATTTTGAGCACTGGAAAATTACTGTCTCGGTGTTTTTATGCCATTAGTATAGTAAGCAAGCATCCTGACCAAACATTGAATTATGTGCTGGAAGAAATTCAAGCATGACTATTGATGTACATTGTCAGCTAAAATAACAAAAACTGCCAATTGCGATTGCATTTTTTTTCTTGCTTGTATCGGCGCCTTGTAGATAGGGTACCAATTTTATATACAGTGGCTTGCAAAAGTATTCAGACCCCTGACCAATTCTCTTATATTACCGAATTACAAATGGTACATTGAAATTTCGTTCTGTTTGATATTTTATTTTTAAACACTGAAACTCAGAATCAATTATTGTAAGGTGACATTGGTTTTATGGTGGGAAATATTTTTAAGAAAAATAAAAAACTGAAATATCTTGCTTGCATAAATATTCAACCCCTGTGCTGTGGAAGCTCCTAGTTTGCACCAATGAAAGAAATAGCCCTAACGAGGACACAATTACCTTACCATTGGCCTCCACCTGAAAACCATTAAAGTTGCTGTCACATTTTCTGGATAAAAAACCCACTGTTGAAGGATCATTGGTAAGGCTGTGAATCTGAAGGAAAATGAAGACCAAAGAGCATTCTACAGAAGTTAGAGATAAAGTAATACAAATGCATAGATTAGGGAAAGGGTACAAAACAATATCCAAGTGTTTGGATATCCCAGTAAGCACAGTTGGATCAGTAATCAGGAAGTGGAAGCTGCATCACACCACCCAGGTGCTGCCAAGAAAAGGCCGTCCCTCAAAACTCAGCGCTCAAACAAGAAGGAGACTTGTGAGAGAAGCCACAGCGAGGCCAACAATCACTTTGAAGGAGCTACAGAGTTCAGTGGCTGGGAGTGGAGTAATTGTGCGCCATTCAACCATATCAAGAGCTCTGCATAACGCTGGCCTGTATGGGAGGGTGGCAAGAAAGAAGCTGTTACTCAAAAAGTACCATCTGAAAGCACATCTGGAGTTTGCCAGAAAGCATGAGAGTGACCCAGCTGTGATGTGGGAAAAGGTCAGATGAGATCAAGATAGAGCTTTTTGGCCAAAACTCAAAGCGCTATGTGTGGCGCAAAACTAACACTGCCCATGCCTCGAGACACACCATCCCTACAGTGAAGTATGCTGGTGGCAGCATCATGCTGTCTGGATGCTTCTCATCAGCAGGGACTGGGCATCTTGTTACACCTGAAGGAAGAATGGATGGAGCAAAATACATGAAAATACTGCATGAGAATCTGCTTCAGTCCGCTAAAAAACTGAAGCTTGGGAGAAAATTCACCTTTCAGCAGGACAATGATCCCAAGCACAAGGCCAAAGCAACATTGGTGTGGCTCAAGAACAAAAAGGTGACTGTCCTACAGTGGCTCAGTCAAAGTCTTAATCTCAATCCCATTGAGAATCTGTGGCACTATTTGAAAATTGCGGTCCACGAGCGTCGTCCAACCAACCTGAACAGCCTGGAGCAAATCTGCCAAGAAGAATGGGCCAAAATCACTCCGACACTGTGTGCAAAGATGGTACATAGTACTAAACAAGACTAAACAAGAATGGCATTCATGGAAGGATATAGTTATGTAATTGAGAGTTCGGTTGGAATGAAAACCAGCAGCCACAGGGGGTCCCCAGGATTGAGTTTGAGAAGCCCTGACATAGTCAAAGGTAGAACTTTTTGAGAAACACTATGTTTGGCAAAAACCAAGCACTGCGTTTGAACAGAAGTACCTCATCCAAACCACCAAGCATGGTGGTAGAAGTGTGATCGTTTGGGGCTGCTTTGCTGCCTCAGAACTTGGACGGCTTGCCATCGTTAACACCACCACAAATTCTGCCTTGTATCAGAAGATTCTAGAGGCGAATGTCAGGCCATCTATGACAGGACATGAAGTGAGCTGTCCTTGTCACCGAGTTAAAGCAGTTCTGTAAGGAGGAATGGGCCAAAATTCCTCAAAACAGATGTGAGAGTCCAAGAATTATAAGAAACGCTTAGTTGAAGTCATTGCTGCTCAAAGGGGTGCCACCGGTTACTGAATCTAAAGGATCACATACTTTTTTACACATGGATATTGAATGCTGAATCATTTCTGGATAAATGTTGAAAAAGTATCATGTTTTGTGTCATTTCTTTAATCAGGTTATCTGTACCTATCCTGTGTATTAGTACTTAGATTAAGATCTAATAACATTATAGGTTTGAAATAGGTGAAATATGTGAAAATCTTAAGGGGTTCACAAACTTTTTCTTGGCACTGTATATATTGGACAATAAGGTTTATGTTTATGTTTTAGGCTGCAGAACAATAACCACCCTTTTGGTTTGTCCTATCTAGATTGGTTTACATACAGAAGGCCTGCAGGAGGCTCTAATGCAAAACCATGAGCACATGGACCAAGTGCCTTCAGCTGGGAAGATCCAGCAAATTATAAAGATGGTAAGTAAAGGGGGGAGTTTTCCTTGATGTAACATTTTTTGTTCAGTTGAGCTTGAACTGCATAGTCAAATATATGTGAATAATATAATTATAAAGTATTGTGCCAAAAAGTATTACCCTGCCAGATGCCTTAATACTTGTGTCACAAACACGGCTGTAGTAGGTGATGTCAGACCAGAAACAAGAACCAGGAAATAAACAAAGAGGTGGAGTTTTGGAGAAGCTGAGCTCTTCCTTACGCTCAGCATTTAATAAATGAACAAACAGTCAATAAAAAGGTTGTAACAAAAACATCACACGACACGTTAGGCCAAAATAAACAGATAAACAAAACGGACTACACTTAAACAAACAGTGGACCAACAGACAAACATGGTGAGTCAAAACAAAGGTTATATATTTTACTTTGTTTAGTTTTCTTGTTTTTAATTCTCTCCACTCCATACCCTTTCACCACTCACCGAACACAAAACTCCGTGCCTAAATACAAAATATACATTTTAAACACTTGTGCTCGCAACCCATATTTATATCCCATGTGTTTTATACATAAACACCAACATTAAACACACTACATACAACAAAAACAGTTATAATCATAAAGGGGCGGGACACTCTGCCACATATGCCCCCCCTTGTGCACAGCACACCTGGCCTCAATGGCCACCTCCCCTCTCAGTCCCAAAACCCCAGGTTTATAGTCCCGGCCCAGGAACAGGGGCAGCAACGGGCCAAAGGTCTTGGCCATGGTGGGAGGTCCTCGTCCCACCCCAGCAGCTGTAGTGGCCAGGCTGACTGTATCCAGGCCGGCTCCTCCGGCCAAGGCAATCCTGGCCGCTGTCCGGCTGTCTGTGGGGTTGGTCTCCAGACCTCCCCCAAGATCTCTGGCAGCGAAACTGCTGCGGGGGAAGGTGGTCTCCTGACCTCTCCCCCCTTCATAGCCGGCAGCTCCCTCTGGGGAGACTCCAGCCCCCAGAACTCCTGCAGCGAAATTGTTTCAGGAAATGGTGGTTTCCTGACCTCTCCCCCCCCCCCCTTTTTCATAGCCGGCAGCTCCCTCTGGTGGGGCTCCGGCCACACTGACCCCTGCGGCCAAGCAGAGCTGACAGCGACCCCTGGTGAAGCAGTTCCAGCGACCCCAGGCTATGCGGAACGGCTGGCAACCCCAGGCGATGCGGAGCGGCAGGCAACCCCAGGCGATGCGGAGCGGCTGGCAACCCCAGGCGATGCGGAGCGGCTGACAACCCCAGGCGATGGGGAGCAGCAGGCAGCAACAGGCAGCCCCAGGCGATGCGGAGTGGCAGGCAACCCCAGGCGATGCAGAGCAGCAGGCAACCCCAGGTGATGCGGAGCGGCTGACAACCCCAGGCGATGCGGAACAACAGGCAGCCCCAGGCGATGCGGAGCGGCTGGCAACCCCAGGTGATGCAGAATGGCTGGCAACCCCAGGCGATGCGGAATGGCTGGCAACCCCAGGTGATGCAGAATGGCTGGCAACCCCAGGCGAGGCGAAACGGCTGGCAACCCCAGGCGATGCAGAGCGGCAGGCAACCCCAGGAGATGCAGCACGGCTGGCAACCCCAGGCGATGCGGAGCGGCTGACAACCCCAGGCGATGCGGAGCAACAGGTAGCCCCAGGCGATGCGGAGTGGCAGGTAACCCCAGGCAATGCGGAGCGGCAGGCAACCCCAGGCGATGCAGAGAGCCAGGCAACCCCAGGCGATGCGATGCGACAGGCAACCCCAGGCAATGCATTGCCTCCCCACTTTACAAGATAATTGGGCAACATTATTGTAAAATAGCCCTGAAACCATGTAAGGATTCTTTACCGTCTATGGACTTGGGCTAACTATGAATTATCAAAAGCGTATTTGGTTAATTAATAGTGGTATAAGTAAAGGTTCTTGTAATAGAGGTATAATGTACATGCATAATTAATAGTGGTATAAACAGAAAGCAGTGTTGGTTTTCTCTTAATCGTTGATTTGTTTTTGCATTACCAACTTCGAACCATCATGTATCCTCTCTGTGTGCATTTCAGAACTGTCTCTAATCATTTGTGTTTTACTGACAGCACACAGTAGTGAAGCAACAGTAGAGAAGATTGAGCTTGAACTCCAAACAGGGAATAAAGCAGCTTCTAAAATCATCAGAGTTGTTGCAATGCAGGGTCTTGCCGAAGCAGACGAAATGAAGGGCAACATCCTGAAGAAACTGAATAAACTCCTGACAGTAGATGGTGAGACCCAGGTACGTGGAAATTGTAAAGAGCTCAGTTGTACCCAGCCTTTACTTTTACTGCTCTTCCATTATCCAGACCTGAGATATGATGCTTTGTTTGCGGAGTTTCATGTGCAGTTTTATGTTTTTTGATGATCATGTTTTGTTTAGTATTTTTAATCGGGTTGTAACAGGGGGGAGACCTGTACTGGCTCTTTGGTGCAAGCATGATCCTGCAGGGGGAGCTCGGGAGCCATGAAGGGCCCACCTGTTAATCATGGCAGTGACACAGGGAGGTTGGGAGTGGGCTTGCTTTTTTCTTTCTCTCGGAGTGGTTGAAAGGCAGGTTTTGAGTGGCGCTTGACCTATAATAACACATTGTAACAATTTTATTTAATTTTTTTTGGTTCCTGGGTAGTAAGTGTTATTTCCTAATTGCTTATGCCTCAAAGGTATAGACAATGGCTATTATTCCCCACAAACTTTGCTTTTGTGACCAGGACAGTGATATTTTGAAATTTACCTATTTTCATGAACATTCCAAATAGATTCACTGCTGAGTACACTTGGAGTAACTTCTAGAACTTTCTAGAACTTTCCAGTAATATAAATATTAGTATAAATACAGGGGCCTTAAGCCCACCAGTTCAGTTTAGTTCCAGCTGCCTAAGTGGATACATATCTGCATTTTTCTGGGACGTCATACGAGACTTCAAAATGGTGGCATTCCTGATGGGTCTCCAAGGCGGTTTTACCAAGTGTCCCTGCTATCTTTGCCTTTGGGACAGCAGGGACACCAAGGGGCACTACCACAGGCGGGACTGGCCACAGCGGACTGAGTTCTCTGTGGGGAGGAACAACGTCAAGTGGGAGCCACTGGTGGACCCCCGGAAGGTGCTGATGCCACCACTGCACATCAAATTGGGCCTTATGAAACAATTTGTCAGAGCTCTAGATAAGGAGTCGGCAGCCTTCAAGTACCTTCAAGACTTCTTCCCTAAGCTGTCTGAGGCAAAGGTCAAAGCCGGTGTCTTCGTCAGACCACAGATAAAGAAGATCCTGGAGTGCAAAGAATTCCCTAAGAAGCTCACTAGTAAGGAGAAAGCAGCTTGGAACAGCTTTGTCGCAGTGGTTCAGGGCTTCCTGGGCAATCACAAGGCCAAAAACTATGTGGAGCTGGTTGAGATTCTGATGAAGAACTACGGCACAATGGGCTGTAGGATTTCCCTCAAAATCCATATCCTTGATGCTCATCTTGATAAAATCAAGGAGAACATGGGGGCGTACTCGGAGGAGCAAGGCGAGCGCTTCCACCAGGATATACTGGACTTTGAACGCCACTACCAAGGACAGTATAACGAGAACATGATGGGAGACTACATTCGGGGGCTGATTCGTGAAAGTGATTTACAGTATAATCGTAAATCCCGAGAAACTACTCACTTCTAAATCTTTTGTAGTCATTTTTGTATTACTTTAGTATAAATACATGTTAATTTGGATTCATATGTTGTTTTTTTCTGACTATGTGAACGAAGAGACACAAATTCGCCCATTTTCTCATTGGAAATAGGTAAATTTCCAAACATCACTGCCCTGGTCACAAAAGCGAAGTTTGTGGGGAATAATAGCCATTTTTTATACTTTTGAGGCATAAGCAATTAGGAAATAACACTTACTACCCAGGAACAAAAATTGTGTTACATAGTGTAATGATGCTCTGCTACTCCTCAGGGCGGCCCTTCTGGGAGAACGACAGTGGGAGCTCTACTCAAAAATAACAGAGAGACTGCAACAGAACGCCAGCGTCTGGAGCTATCAGACCAGCAAAACAAGCAGAGGAATATAGCCTGGAATCGGGGAGGACACACCTTTCTTTTATTATGGTCCCAAGGGGAAACGTGTGTAGTTAGCGGGGAAACCTTGGGCATCCCCACACAATGTTAGGTAGAGGAGTAGCGAGCAGACACAGGCTTGTGGCAGCAACCTTTTGTTTGTAGTTTTATTTTATTTTATTATTGTGTTTTATTTTCTCTTTTTGCTTTCACATTTTGTTTGGACTATTATTTTGAAGCACTTGCTGTGTGTGTGCCTTCTCCATTCTCCCCCCATTTACCATAGTTGGTATTCGGGTGAGGTAGCAGTGCAGTGCCACCTTGTGGTGAAATTAATAAAGTACACCCCTGCGGGGTGTTCAAACGTGAAACTTTGTGTTTGTGTTCAGTGAATTCCATCACCCTCTCACACGTGGTGTTAGTAGTGGGATTCACTGGCACTGCCCACGTACAGCAGTGCAAGCAAAGACCAGTTTTTCGCAATGATGGACCTCCTGCACCAAACTCTGATGGCCACCCAGACTTGCAGGGCAAGACCCGAGGCTACAGAGACCGACCAATATGATAGCGGAGGATCAACCAGAAGCGTATTTGGAGATTTTTGAAGCTATGGCGACCTCTGCTGGGTGGCCCCAGGCTCAGTGGGCTGGATACCTCCTACCACAATTCACAGGGGTGGCGCATGCGGCCGCCAGGTCCTTGGATCCCGAGGCGATGGTCGATTACCCAGCATTAAAAGCAGCCATTCTTAACCACGGAGGGCTACTGCCGCAAGTTTCGGGAGGAGATCTTTGCGGCAGACTAACATCCTCCAACCATCGCCCATTGGCTGAAAGATTATGCCATGAGCTGGCTAGTCCCGATCCAGTCCACCAAAGCAAGGTTGGTGAAAACCATCGTGGTGGAGCAGTTTGTGGAATGCTTGGCCCCAGAACCGTGTGTATGGGTGCAGCGGCATGGCCCAGAATCTTTGGATCAGGCGGTGTTATTAGCAGAACAGTTCAGAGCCACGGAATCAACGCCTGCCAAGCCACCTGGGAAGATCGCGACTCTTGCATCATCCTCACTCCTAGCCCCAGGGAGGTGAGGGAACGGGGGGGAAGGGGTAGCCAGGGTTTTGGACGGGGTGTGGCTGTGGGAGCTCCCGGCCCGGGATCCGGGGCGGGGTGGGGGTACCTGCGTGCTGCTGCGGGATCGGGCCAGGGTCCCGCACGACCACCCTACTGTCGAGCCCCTTTGATGGCTTCAGTTTTTCAACCACATGCTGAAGCTCCAAGGCAGGAAACTAGCCCACCGAGGTGTTGGACATGCCGGGAGGTGGGTCACATTGCTTGGGATTGCACTGCTATGGAATGTTACGTCATCCAACCATGTAAGAATGTTCAATTATCTCAGTCACTCCAGCAGACGGATTTTGTCATTCCTGTTACCGTGGATGGTACACAAACCCAGGCTCTCTTGGATTCGAGGTGTAGTCAGTCCCTAATACAGGAGAGCTTAATCTCATTGGGGCATAAGCCAATATTGGGGCGGGTGCATATTAAATGTGTTCATGGAGATTTGTGCACTTATCCAAAAGTTAATGTGAATTTAAAAATTGGCCAGAGGGAGATGCGAGTACAAGTGGGTTTGTTTTCTCCAGTGCCGGTAGTTTTTGTTTGTTTTTGCCAGTGCCGGTAGTTTTTGTTTGTTTTTGCCAGTGCCGGTAGTTCTGGGACGGGACTGCGAGCAGTTTAAGGGTTGACTAGCTGCTGTGACAGCCCTGTCCTCCTTATTGGCTAGAGGAAGTAATTGGAGAGATCTTTCCCTTTCGTGAGCCGGCTTGGTTTTGCCATAGATTTAAACCCCAGAAAACTAAACGGGAACACCGGGCCACTAAGAATGAGGGCTGGCAATGGAGCGGGTCCGAGAAAGTTCAGGTGGGGGTGATTGGTGAAGAGTCTGGGGAGGAGGCCACGAAGCCAGCACAGGGGTCTGGCTTGGCTGCCTCTGCTCTGGACCGACCTGATCCCGAGATGGAAGCCAGGGGAGCTGATTTTTTAGCTCGTTTCCATGACTTCTGACTTGAGCAAGTGCACGACGACGTGCTGGGCAGGCTCTTTGACCAAGCAGCTATGGTTAATGGTCGGGTGGTCGAGCCCAGACGCGCACCCTCACTTTGAAATCAATAGAGACCTCTTGTACCGTGTTGAGAAATTATCACAGACTGGGGAAGTGCATCACCAGTTGCTCATTCCCTAGCCCTTTAAGGAGGATTTGCTGCAGCTGACTCATGCTATTCCCCTGTATGGTCATTTGGGAAGGGACAAGACTAGAGCTAGGCTCGTGACACGGTTCTATTGGCTGGGGCTGGATGGTGACGTCAAGCGGTTTTGTGAATGCTATAGGCAGGATCAGAACGCTAGCCCTAGAGCCATCCCACGAGCCCCATTGATGCCATTGCCCCTAGTGGAAGCTCCGTTTGAGAGTATTGGGATGGATTTGGTAGGACCCCTAGAGGGGAGCACGGCAGGATACACTCACCTATTGGTCATACTGGACTAGGCTATGTGTTATCCAGAGGCCATACCCCTTCGCTCTGAGTCCGCTAAGTCTGTTGCCAACGAGCTAGTGAAGTACCCCAGGCTTCTAAGGGGTTTTCGCCATTCAAGCTGCTGTATGGGCAGAGACCCCGGGGAGTGCTTGATCTGGTTAGAGAGATGTGGGAGGAGCAGCAGGATAATTCGATCAATGCTGTCCGGTATATGTTGGACCTGCGCAAACGTCTTCAGTCTGTGGGGAAATGGGCGCATGATAATTTGCAGCGGGTTCAATGCAGACAGGAGACACAATATAACAGGGGAGCCCAGTTGTGCACTTTTCAGCCAGGGGATAAAGTGCTTCTATTACTATTTAGTTTGGAGTCTAAACTTCTGGCCATCTGGCAAGGACCTTATGAGGTTACACACCGGATTGAGATGGTGGACTATGAGATCTGCTAGCCGGCGCAATGGAGAGAAAAACACGTTTATCATGTGAACCTCTTGAAACCCTGGTTGCAACAGGAGGCTTTGTTAGTGGCACAAACAGAGGACGTCACAGACCTGGGACCTGATCTTTCTGTGTTGGCGAAAAAGGGGTCGGTCCAAAGAGGTCTCATTGATGACGACACTGGATTTAACGAAGGGGTACTGGCAAATACCCCTGACCCCAGAATTTAGAGAGAGGACGGTATTTTCGACTCCCTTTGGGTTGTACCAATTTAGGACCATGCCCTTTGGGTTGCACGGAGAGCCATCCACGTTCCAGTGGATGATGGATCGCATTTTGCGGCCCCATCAGCAGTACTCCGCTGCTTACATAGATAACGTGGTTATCCACAGTGAGGACTGGCCTAGTTATTTGTGTAAGGTAGCGTTGGTACTGCAGTCCTAGTAAGAGGCTGGGCTCACTGCTAACCTAAAAAAAAGTTGCAATTGGGAAGAGTGAGTTGGAGTATTTGGGGTATCGAGTAGGGAGCAGCCAGATCAGACCGCTAATTGCTAAGGTGAAAGCCTTGGCTGACTGGCTGGTCCCTACGACCAAAATCCAGGTGCGCTCTTTCTTGGGATTAGCAAGCTATTATAGAAAGTCGAGTCACTCCGGTCTGGGCAGTCGAGTCACTCCGGTACTACCTCCTTGGGCGACACTTCACTCTGGTAACAGATCATGCCCCCTTAGCATGGCTCCACTGGATGAAGGATAACAATGCCAGAATCACACGGTAGTACTTGGCGCTGCAACCTTATGCCTTCACCGAGCAGGAAAACTGCATCAAAATGCAGATTTTTTTCTCTCGGGAAGGCATGGGTTTGTAGGATTTTCGACTGGACCAGTGGTGCCATTTTGAGGGGAGGGATGTGTAACAGGAGGGAGACCTGTACTGGCTCTTTGGTGCATGCATGATCCTGCAGGGGGAGGTCGGGAGCCATGAAGGACCCACCTATCAATCATGGCAGTGACACGGGGAGGCTGTGAGAGGGTTGAAAGACGGGTCTTAAGTGGCGCTTGACCTATAATAATGATGCTCTGTTACTCCTCAGGGCAGCCCTTCTGGGAGAACGACAGTGGGAGCTCTAATCAAAAATAACAGAGAGACCGCAATAGAACGCCAGCGTCTGGAGCTATCAAACCAGCAAAACAAGCAGAGGAATATAGCCTGGAATCAGGGAGGACAAACCTTTCTTTTATTTCTGTCCCAAGAGGGACTGTGTGTAGTTAGCGGGGAAACCTTGGGCATCCCCACACAGTGTTAAGTAGAGGAGTAGCGAGCAAGCACAGGCTGAAGAGCCGTACGGGTAGCAACAGTGGGGGAATGCTGCTGTGTCAGCATCCTTTTGTTTGTAGTTTTATTATTGTGTTTTATTTTCTCTTTTTGCTTTCAAATTGTGTTTGGACTATTATTTTATTATTTTGACGCACATGCGTGTGTGTGTGTGTACCTTCTCCATTCTCTCCCCGTTTACCATAGATGGTATTCGGGTGAGCTAGCAGTGCAGTGCCACCTTGTGGTGAAATTAATAAAGTACACCCCTGCGGGGTGTTCAAACGTGAAACTTTGTGTTTGTGTTCAGTGTATTCCACCACCCTCTCACACAGGTGTGTCTAAAATATGCAGCTATGGCCAAAAGTATGGCATCAGCTAGAATTTTAGGATTGGGACATAATACAAAAAACAACAATGACAAAAAAAAACAAACTATATGAACATAATTTAGATAATTTATTTAACATCATGTAATCAAAGAAACTACAAAATGACATCGCAAAAGTCTACTGGAAGCCATAATGGTAGTACAGTATTTTATGTTCGATTTCGCGATGTCCTATTTTTCAATTTTGGTCAGTTTTTTGTTAGTACAAAGCACTACATAATTCAAAATGTTAATGTAACATTATTGAGCAGGTTACATTTGACTTCATGATGCAAAATGATTTAATTCTATAGGGTGATGCAAAACTTTTGGCCATAGTTGTAGGTGTACCAAACCAAGCAACATGGTTATATCCCTGGATGTGATTTTGACAGCAGTCAGCTTCATCTTTATTTCATCTTCAGGTACTGAATCTCTTTTGTCTTATCTTCTAAAGGGCTCAACGTTGAGAGGATTTAAAAGAAGGTCTTCTAGTTCATCTTCGAGCTCTTCTTCCAGCTCATCTTCTAGCTCATCTTCCAGCTCATCTTCTAGCCAGCATTCTGGGAATCTGGAAAGAGTGGCGTCGCAGAAACTTACTGAGAACCTGGAGCTTGACAGAGATCACATGCGGGGAAAGCAGGCTACAAACAAGAAACAGGAGAGGAAGGACAAACAGAAAAAGCACCAAAAGCAGCTTTCTATCAGCAGCAGCATTAGCAGCAGCAGCAGCAGCAGGAATCACAATCATAGAAATAATACCAGAACCCCCAGTAAGTCCAAGAGGTATCAAAAAAACAATAACAACAGCTCTTCTAGCAATGGGTCCAGTTCATCTTCAGAGGAGGTAAAATAATCGATTTATTTTTATTTTTTATAAATCACTGTGCTTAGAGAAATACAGACTAGCTGTGCTTTTTCACTTCCAAATATTTATTCTAAAGACATTCTAAATGATCTAGACAAGATTCAAAACTGGGCAGACACATGGCAAATGACATTTAATAGAGAAAAGTGTAAGGTACTGCAAGCAGGAAATAAAAATGTACATTATAAATATCATATGGGAGATACTGAAATTGGAGAAGGAATCTATGAAAAAGAGTTTTTGTTGACTCAGAAATGTCTTCATCTAGACAATGGGGGAAGCTATAAAAAAGGCTAACAAGATGCTCGGATACATTGTGAAAAGTGTTGAATTTAAATCAAGGGAAGTAATGTTAAAACTGTACAATGCATTAGTAAGACCACATCTTGAATATTGTGTTCGGTTCGGGTCAACTCGCTATAAAAAAGATATTGCTGCTCTAGAAAGAGTGCAAAGAAGAGTGACCAGAATTATTCTGGGCTTAAAAGGCATGTCATATGCAGACAGTCTAAAAGAATTGAATCTGCTCAGTATTGAACAAAGAAGACTACGTGGCGACCTAATTCAAGCATTCAAAATTCTAAAAGGTATTGACAATGTCGACCCAAGGGACTTTTTTAACCTGAAAAAAGAAACAAGAACCAGGGGTCAAAAATGGAGATTAGACAAAGGGGCATTCAGAACAGAAAATAGGAGTTACTTTTTTACACAGCGAATTGTGAGGGTCTGGAATCAACGCCCCAGTAATGTTGTTGAAGCTGACACCCTGGGGTCCTTCAAGAAGCTGCTTGATGAGACTCTGGGATCAATAAGCTACTAACAGCCAAACGAGCAAGATGGGCCAAATGGCTTCCTCTCGTTTGTAAACTTTCTTATGTTCTTATATTAGTAATTGTTGTCAGAGGTTCAATGTAATTATTTTCAGGGTTCATTAATAATTGTTTTCAGGGTTCATTAGTATTTGTTGTCGGGGGTTCATTAGTAATTGTTTTCAGGGTTCATTTGTAATTGTTGTCAGGGGTTCATTAGTAATTGTTTTCAGGGTTCATTAGTAATTGTTGTCGGGGGTTCATTAGTAATTGTTGTCAGGGGTTGATTAGTAATTGTTTTCAGGGTTCAATAATAATTGTTTTTGGGGGTTCATTAGAAATTGTTTTCAGGGTTCATTAATAATTGTTTTTGGGGGTTCATTAGTAATTGTTTTCAGGGGTTCATTAGTCATTGTTTTCAGGGTTCATTAGTAACTGTTGTCAGGGGTTAATTAGTAATTGTTTTCAGGGTTCATTAGTAATTGTTGTCAGAGGTTAATTAGTAATTGTTTTCAGGGTTCATTAGTAATTGTTTTCGGGGGTTCATTAGTAATTGTTGTTGGGGGTTCATTAGTAACTGTTTTCAGGGTTCATTAGTAATTGTTGTCGGGGGTTCATTAGTAACTGTTTTCAGGGTTCATTAGTAATTGTTTTCAGGGTTCATTTATAGTTGTTTTCGGGGGTTCATTAGTAATTGTTGTCAGGGGTTCATTAGTAATTGTTTTCAGGGTTCATTGGTAATTGTTGTCGGGGGTTCATTAGTAATTGTTTTCGGGGGTTAATTAGTAATTGTTTTCAGGGTTCATTAATGAAGTACTTGAAAAATAGATGGTGAGTAAGTAGATTCAAGTCCTTTTCTTCAATCAGTTGCCAGGTTTATTGAAATATGCAGGGAGTCTGGTCCCAGGTACAGGACAAACAACACTCAAAATTACAATGTATAGATGGTCCACCTCCCCTTTCTCTGACATTAACCAATGGTCAAGGTAATTTAATTTATTGTGTGAGTGTTAATGTGTGTGTGTCTGTGTGTGTAGTCTAGTGTGACAACCTCTGAACTCAGTGCATTCTTCACACTCCTGGAGACAAAAGGTCCATACGTCTGCCTTTTGTTATCTCCTTGCGACCCCCTTTGATGCCAGTGGGATTATCTCTTTTGATCTCTCTGAAGTCTAGAGCCTGTTCCCTTCTAGTCCACAGCATTGTTATCTCATTAGCTTGCAGTCATTGTTGGGCAGTTTGTAGATGCAGCGTCTCTATCAGTGGTTAGCAGTACATGCAATTTGAACCAAACAGTCTGCTATCTGCAATATTAGTCTCTTTTCAGAAAAGAACAACAGTATAGCTCTGTTAGTCCACATGCGTAGCAAACCCCTAATCAATTCTCAATCCATGTTTTCCAACAATTAATCATTGTTTTCAGGGTTCATTGGTAATTGTTGTCGAGGGATCATTAGTAATTGTTGTCAGGGGTTCATTAGTAATTGTTTTCAGGGTTCATTAGTAATTGTTGTCTGGTGTTCATTAGTAATTGTTGTCGGGGGTACATTAGTAATTGTTTTGGGGGTTCCTTAGTAATTGTTGTCTGGTGTTCATTAGTATTTGTTATCGGGGGTTCATTAGTAATTGTTTTCAGGGTTCATTTGTAATTGTTGTCAGGGGTTCATTATTAATTGTTTTCAGGGTTCATTAGTAATTGTTGTCAGGGTTCATTAGTAATTGATGTCGGGGGTTCATTAGTAATTGTTTTCAGGGTTCATTAGTAATTGTTGTCATGGGATCATTAGTAATTGTTGTCGGGGGTACATTAGTAATTGTTTTCAGGGTTCATTAGTAATTGTTGTCTGGTGTTCATTAGTATTTGTTATCGGGGGTTCATTAGTAATTGTTTTCAGGGTTCATTTGTAATTGTTGTCAGGGGTTCATTAGTAATTGTTTTCAGGGTTCATTAGTAATTGTTGTCATGGGATCATTAGTAATTGTTGTCGGGGGTACATTAGTAATTGTTTTCAGGGTTCATTAGTAATTGTTGTCATGGGATCATTAGTAATTGTTGTCGGGGGTACATTAGTAATTGTTTTCAGGGTTCATTAGTAATTGTTGTCGGGGGTTTATTAGTAATTGTTGTCGGGGTTTCATTAGTAATTGTTTTCAGGGTTCATTAGTAATTGTTTTCAGGGTTCATTAGTAATTGTTGTCGGGGGTATATTAGTAATTGTTTTGGGGATTCCTTATTAATTGTTTTCAGGGTTCATTAGTAATTGTTGTCAGGGGTTCATTAGTAATTGTTTTCAGGGTTCATTAGTAATTGTTGTCGTGTGGTTCATTAGTAATTGTTGTTGGGGGTACATTAGTAATTATTTTCAGGGTTCATTAGTAATTGTTTTCGAGGGTTCATTAGTAATTGTTGTCAGGGGGTTCATTAGTAATTGTTGTCAGAGTTTCATTAGTTACTGTTTTCAGGGTTCATTAGTAATTGATGTCGGGGGTTCATTATTAATTGTTGTCGGGGGTTTATTTTTAATTGTTGTCGGTGTTTCATTAGTAATTGTTTTCAGGGTTCATTAGTAATTGTTTTCGGGGGTTCATTAGTAATTGTTGTCATGGGGTTCATTAGTAATTGTTGTCAGGATTCATTAGTAATTGATGTCAGGGGTTCATTAGTAATTGTTGTCAGAGTTTCATTAGTAATTGTTTTCAGGGTTCATTAGTAATTGTTGTCGGGGGTTCATTAGTAATTGTTGTCAAGGGGTTCATTAGTAATTGTTGTCAGGATTCATTAGTAATTGATGTCATGGGTTCATTAGTAATTGTTGTCGGGGGTTTATTAGTAATTGTTGTCGGGGTTTCATTAGTAATTGTTTTCAGGGTTCATTAGTAATTGTTGTCGGGGGTTCATTAGTAATTGTTGTCGGGGGTACATTAGTAATTGTTTTCAGGGTTTATTAGTAATTGTTCTCATGGGGTTCATTAGTAATTGTTTTCAGGGTTCATTAGTAATTGTTGTCGGGGGTTCATTAGTAATTGTTTTGGGGCGTTCATTAGTAATTGTTTTCAGGGTTCTTTAATAATTGTTTTCAGGGTTCATTAGTAATTGTTTTCAGGGTTCATTAGCAATTTTTGTTGGGGGTTCATTAGTAATTGTTGTTGGGGGTTCATTAGTAATTGTTTTCAGTGTTCATTAGTAATTGTTGTCGTGTGGTTCATTAGTAATTGTTTTCAGGGTTCATTAGTAATTGTTGTCAGGGGTTCGTTAGTAATTGTTTTCAGGTTTCATTATTAATTGTTTTCGGGGGTTCATTAGTAATTGTTGTCGGGGGTTCATTAGTAATTGTTGTCAGGGGTTCATTAGTAATTGTTGTTGGGCGTTCATTAGTAATTGTTTTCAGGGTTCTTTAGTAATTTTTGTCAGGGGTTCGTTCGTATTTGTTTTCAGGGTTCTTTAGTAATTGTTGTCTGGTGTTCATTAGTAATTGTTGTCGGGGGTTCATTAGTAATTGTTTTCAGGGTTCATTAGTAATTGATGTCGGGGGTTCATTAGTAATTGTTGTCGGGGGTTCATTAGTAATTGTTTTCAGGGTTCATTAGTAATTGTTTTCGGGGGTTCATTAGTAATTGTTTTCGGGGGTTCATTAGTAATTGTTGTCATGGGGTTCATTAGTAATTGTTGTCAGGATTCATTAGTAATTGATGTCAGGGGTTCATTAGTAATTGTTGTCAGGGTTTCATTAGTAATTGTTTTCAGGGTTCATTAGTAATTGTTGTCGGGGGTTCATTAGTAATTGTTGTCATGGGGTTCATTAGTAATTGTTGTCAGGGTTCATTAGTAATTGTTGTCAGGGGTTCATTAGTAATTGTTGTCGGGGGTTCATTAGTAATTGTTGTCGGGGGTTCATTAGTAATTGTTTTCAGGGTTCATTAGTAATTGTTGTCGGGGGTTCATTAGTAATTGTTTTCAGTTTTCATTAGTAATTTTTGTCGGGGGTTCATTAGTAATTGTTGTCGGGGGTACATTAGTAATTGTTTTCAGGGTTCATTAGTAATTGTTGTCATGGGGTTCATTAGTAATTGTTGTCAGGGTTTCATTAGTAATTGTTTTCGGGGGTACATTAGTAATTGTTGTCGGGATTTCATTAGTAATTGTTTTCAGGGTTCATTAGTAATTGTTGTCAGGGTTCATTAGTAATTGATTTCGGGGGTTCATTAGTAATTGTTGTTGGGGTTCATTAATTGTTGTCGAGGATACATTAGTAATTGTTGTCGGGGTTTCATTAGTAATTGTTTTCAGGGTTCATTAGTAATTGTTGTCAGGGGTTCTTTAGTAATTGTTTTCAGGGTTCATTATTAATTGTTTTCGGGGGTTCATTAGTAATTGTTGTCGGGGGTTCATTAATAATTGTTGTCAGGGGTTCGTTCGTAATTGTTGTCAGGGGTTCGTTTGTAATTGTTGTCTGCTGTTCATTAGTAATTGTTGTCGGGGGAACATTAGTAATTGTTTTGGGGATTCCTTAGTAATTGTTTTCAGGGTTCATTAGTAATTTTTGTCAGGGGTTCATTAGTAATTGTTTTCAGGGTTCATTAGTAATTGTTGTCGTGGGGTATATTAGTAATTGTTGTCAGGGTTCATTAGTAATTATTTTCAGGGGTTTATTAGTAATTGTTGTTGGGGTTTCATTAGTAATTGTTTTCAGGGTTCATTAGTAATTGTTGTCGTGGGGTACATTAGTAATTGTTGTCAGGGTTCATTAGTAATTATTTTCAGGGGTTCATTAGTAATTTTTGTCAGGGGTTCATTAGTAATTGTTTTCAGGGTTCATTAGTAATTGTTGTCGTGGGGTTCATTAGTAATTGTTGTCAGGGGTTCATTAGTAATTGTTTTCAGGGTTCATTAGTAATTGTTGTCGGGGGTTCATTCGTAATTGTTGTCGGGGGTTCATTAGCAACATTGATGCTATTTACAAATTAGTGTTTAAATATTTGCTGTTTGTAAATGGAAAATTTAACAATAACAAGCCACATGCTACGTGCAACATACAATTCTGGAACTAGAAAGTGCTTTGCTACTAGTTTCGTTATTATAATGTAATCATTTTAGTTAGCCATTTTGTTCAGTTTATTGGAACACAAATCCTGTCTCTTACTGGTCTACTAAAATTGTAAAAAGTTAAAGTCTAGATTAAATACATCGAATCCCTTCATATTCATATCAAGAGAGCAGACAAAGGGGTGACTTTGAGTGCTCAGCAGTATGGCCTGGAATCCTTGTACTTCGACGGGAAGACAGTGCAGGTCAAGGTCACCTCAGAGATGAGAGGAAAGACTTGCGGACTCTGCGGACACAACGACGGAGAGAGGAGAAAGAAGTTCCACATGCCAGATGGACGCCAGGCCAAGAGCCCCAACAGTTTCACCCACTCCTGGGTCATCCCTGGAGAAAACTGCAACAGAGGTATAAACAAATACGTAACAATCAATCGTAATCTCTGTGGTAAAACGTCAACAGACTTTATGCCCCCAAGTAAAAGACGGCAGATATTGTAAGTATTGTGTAATTTTAGCTGAGGATCGCTTGATTCCTTGCTAATTAGGTTAGTGAGTGAGTGGAAGCTGCAGATTATTCAGGAGCTGCCAGTTGTTTTTGAATCAAACAACCCAACAATTGTTTGTTAAACTTGAAAAGAATAAGGGACTATTCACTCAGCTCCACCAAACTCCACCTCTCTCTTGTTGTTATATTTCCTGGCTCTGGTCTGACGCCACCCACTCCGGCCGTGTAATAAAAAAAAAAAGTGTGTTCTAGAAAGTTCTAGAAGTGTGTTCGAGTTCACCTGTGCCCTTGCCCTATAATAACCCCGTATCTTATATAACTTGTTTTTGTCACGTTTATATAACTTGTTTTTGTTAGAATGTTCTAGGGAAAGGGATGGTTTATTCAGAGGGCCGAGCCTCGAGGGAGTGATCTGGCCAATTACTCTCTCGCATGCAAAAGCCTAACTTGGTAAGTTATAAAGGACGGGGTTCTCCCCTGCTCTGATGAGAGTCAGCCGTGAGGATTAGCGCGCAGTCCTGCTCGGTAATTTCTTGGAGACAGCTGCTTTCTCTTACCAGGGTCGAAGGGCTCTCCCGATCCGCTAGGAAGGGTAAGAATTAGTTCAGTTGCGTCTCATGGATTGTATTGATCTGTGATTAATATAATCTTTGTATGTAACCTTGTTGGGTTGTGTCCCGTTAGGGATATCGTTATTTGCAGTATAGCATCTGTGTATGTAACTGCGTGTGTGTGTGTGTGTGTGTGTGTGTGTGTGTGTGTGTGTGTGTGTGTGTGTGAAATAATAAAGGACCTTTTAAAATTATTCTGTGAAGTAATTGTCTTATTTACTTCCACATCAACTTCCTTTTAAATTTAAAGTAATTAAATTTCACACAACAGGCTGTCTTCGTGACATTTAGTTAAAACAAGAGCTGGCCATAGCTGGACTAATCTCTGCCTTGTTTTTTCAAAGTTTAGATATAATCTAGAGATTAATTACTAAAGAACACATTTACCTGAATATTTTAAAGTTTGATAGATATTCCTTACATATATTAAAAAAAAAACTTATTTTTTCTTCTTGAGATTTGTGTTGGTTTTCAAGCCTCTTATGGAGGTTATGGGAAACTACAAGATCAAAATTAAGCCTATTTAAATATATATTAGCTGCAGAAAGTAATGGTCCAAACTTTAGAAACTTAAAGAATGTAAAAATTCATATGCCGATCCTGGCACAATTGATTGTTTGTATTTGCTGACTAGTTACTTCATACTGATTCCTTGTATTTTTGTTTTGTTTCAGGTACCGTTATCAGCACAGGAGATTATGGCAGCTTTGCTGGGAAGAGTGAAGATATGGAGGTGGCAGTGGTTGCCCACACTCAGTGCTCCTGTCAAGCTGACCAGTGCTCTGATATGTAGATCCTAGCAAGCCATAACACAATGGATCACTTACCTGAAATGCTCTTGAAATTTATAAACATGATTACAGTATAACTGCACTGGGACTTGTTTTCTAAAGTTATGGATGTCATTAATGATAGTGAATACCAATTGTATATCAAAATGCTTAATAAAATATGTCTGCATGGAATCTCTTGGTTTCTCAGTGTCTTTTTTATTGACTAAGTTTTGGTTAACACTTTATTTGAATTTTATGCTATGGGACAGGTCCACAAAATTCAATTTACACTAATTCTTGCTCCACAACTGGCAGCTTATACCATAGGCACTATTTTACTTTCACAAAAAAGCATTAATAACACCTTCATAAAGGCTATGTAACAACTAAGGCCAAATATTTTGCATCAATCTATAGAATTAACACTAGAACCGCCACGAGGATCATTTTGACCCATACATTTTTAAACTGCTTTGTTATGAAAACCGACATACAGTCAGTTACAACTCCAAAGTTTTATTCATGAACATCATATCTAACATTTGCATCACAGAAACATGGCATTTAGATGTAAAATTAAATATAAAAGGCTTTATTTTCAAACTGAGTGCATATAGAGCAGGAATACAAACTGAAAAAATATAAAAAACATACATTTCAAAAGAAACAGGTATGTACATTTATCTGTTTACAGGTGTAAATGGGTATATGTACATACAAAATTGTAAAACTGAAATCATTGTTTCTAATACTACATAAAAAGAAAATATAACACTGCTTCCGCTTTGATGGCTGCATTGTACTCTATGGAGGAGCGTACGCGTCTGCCAGCTGACTGCGCCTGCATCCAGGAGCTGTGTTGTAAACACAGATGCAGTTCCATTGAACACTATTGTGTAAACTGGTACATACAAACCTGTACAACCGAAATATATATATATTTTTAAAGTATTATAAAAAAAGAAAATATAACATAATATAACATTTCAGTTTGCTGTATGCAACTGAGTGCAGCTTGCTGTATTCCAATCAAAATGACTACTTTCAAGATTAAATATTTCCTTCTGAATTCCCTATTGCAATTCTGGAACAAAATGAAGGATTGCTCTCTCCCAGGTACATACTGAGAAATAAAGCAACTAGGCTTTCCCTGAGTTGGTATCTTGGTGCAATTGTACAAATCCACAATCATAGCACTCTCTGTCTCATAGTTGCGGCTGCGAGGGTGGCATGGATGTCTTAGACGACAGTGTCATGTAGCCTTATGAGGGTGCTAAGAATGCTACATTTAGCTTCCAATTTAAATAAAGTATTACCGGTTATTTACATGAGTAATAATAGTATGATTAGTAATAATAAAACTGTTATAATACACTTTTGCCATTTGTTTTTTTTTTGCTATAACACATTATAAAAAGCTTATAATATACAGTGCCTATAGAAAGTCTACACCCCCTTGAACTTTTTTCACATTTTGTTGAGTCAGTGCCTCAGAGTTTCATGCATTTAAATTAGGATTTTTTTTCTACTTATCTACACACCATACTCCACACTGTTAGGGGTAAAAACTTTTTTATTGAGAAAAAAATATATATTAAAAATACAAAACTGAAAGATCATAATTGGATATGTCTTCACCCCCTGAATTAATACTTGGTGGAAGCACCTTTGGCAGCAATTACAGCTGTGAATCTGTTGGGATAGGTCTCTACCAACTTTCCACACCTAGATTTGGCAATATTTGACCATTATACTTTACAAAACTGTTCAAGCTCTGTCAAGTTCCTTGGAGAGCATTGATGGACAGCAATCTTCAAGTCATGCCACAAATTTTCATTTGGATTTAGGTCGGGGCTCTGACTGGGCCACTCAAGGACATAAACTTTTTGTTCCTTTGGGTCGTTGTCATGCTGAAAGGTGAACTTACATCCCAATTTCAGCTTTCTTGCACAGGGCAGCAGGTTTTCCTCCAGGACTTCTTTGTACTTTGCTCCATTCATTTTCCCTTCTATCCAGAAGTGCCCCAGCCCCTGCTAATGAGAAAGATCCCCATAACATGATGCTGTCACCACCATGCTTCACAGTATGGATGGTGTTCTTTGGGTGATGCACTGTGTTGGGTTTGTGTCAAACATTACGCTTTGCATTTAGGCCAAAATGTTCCATTTTAGTTTCGCCAGACCACACAACTTTTTGCCACATGACTACAGAACCTCCTGAGTGTTTTTTTGCATACTTCAAATGGGATTCAAGGTGGGCTTTCTTGAGTAATGGCTTCCTTCTTGCCACCCTACCATTCAGGCCAGATTTGTGGAGTGCTTGGGATATTGTTGACACATGCACACTTTGACCAGTCTTGGCCATAAAAGCCTGTAGGTCTTGCAAAGTTGCCACTGGCCTCTTGGTAGCCTCTCTGATCAGTCTCCTTCTTGCTCTGTCATCCAGTTTGAAGGGACGGTCTGATCTAAGCAGGGTCTTGGTGGTGCCATACATATTCCACTTCTTAATAATCGTCTTGACTGTGCTCTAAGGGATAGTCAAGACCTTTGATATTTTTTATACCCATCCCCTGATCTGTGCCTTTCAACAACTTTGTCCCGGAGTTCTTTTGAAAGTGTCTTGGTGCTCATGGTTGAGTCTTTGCTTTGAATGCAGTACCCAGCAGAGGGAACCTACAGGAACTGCTGAATTTATCAAAAATCATGTGAATCGCTACAATTTAACACAGGTGGAAACCACTTAACTGGGTGTGTGATATTGAAGGCGACTGGTTACACCTGAGCTAATTTAGGATTGCTATTACAAGGGTGGTGGACACTTATCTAACCAAGCTATTTCAGTTTTTATTTTTAATTAATTTTCTACAAACTTCTAGAATATTTTTTTCACTTGGAAATTGTGGGGCAGGATGTGTAGATAAATGAAAAAAAAAAAAAACTATTTTAATGCATTTTAATTCCAGGCTATAAGGCAACAAAAGGTGACAATTTTGAAAGGGTGTGTAGACATTCTATAGGCACAGATTACAACAGTATTTATAATGTAATATGTGTAATTTGCCCACTAATAACAATATATTGTAAAAATCTCAAAGTAAATTTGTAAAGCTATTATAAAGTATGTTATAAGACTTGATAATTACATATATTATAAGTATCCAATTATGTAGGTTATTGTATGTTTTATAAGATGACTTTATTACAACTATATATAAATATATTAATCACCCCAAGAAACTTTCATTCACTATTTTAAAGCAAGCCACAGTGCACTTTGGTTCCCTACCTTTATATATTTGTTCCCATAGCTGCCAATCTGAAAAGGAGAGCTTTTTAAAAATTGTTATTGATTGATGATATCTATGAAAAATACAGCCTTATTTAGCTTGTTTTCATACTACTATTCTTCTAATTCAGTGTCTCTTGATGTAAATTAAGCATTGCTATTAACAATAATGGGTTTATGAGAACATAATCTTAGAAAGATAGTGACACACTTTAATAACCCTTAAATATGCCATTGCAAGAAACATTTTTACTTTATTATACAACACAAAGCTTTCCACTGCTAGTATTTTAAGTTATTTTCCAGTTAACCATCCAGCCTTGCTAATACCACTCAAATTCTTAATACACTGTGAAAGGGTGAGGAATTCACTGACAAAGGAGACAGAAAATTGGAGTTCTGAACACCACTTGGGTGTGTCATTTAATGTGGCCACAAGTTGGCACTGTTGTTACCAGCAATGGTTTACTAATAATCTTTATTTTCACATAGCGTCTTTCACAGGGGACAACTATCATAAAGCGCTTTACAGGAAAGGAGACTAGGGTGTGTGAACAATGCATCAGCTACAGAATCACTTACAACAACATCACACCTGAAAGATGGAGCACAATGAGTCAGTGGCTGAGCTGGGATTTGAACCGGGGGCCTCCTGGTTATAGGCCCGTTTTTTTAACCACTGGACCGCACAGCCTCCTATGAGTGACTAACATATCACCTTCAGTGCACACGCAGGTGCTGAAAATTTAAATAAAAAACAAAGTACAAAAAAAAAAGAGAAAATAAAATACTGGTAATCAAAACTACAAAATAAAGGTGCTGCATTCTGCAGCATTACCCCGACCATCACTATCCGGTATCTATCCATCCTACACTCACACATTCCCTCAACCTGTCATACTTTCCTGGGGTCTGCCCAAGTTTTTCCCCACTACTAATAAAAAAAAATTTTCTTTCCTTTTATTTTGTTTTGTGCTCCTTCCTCTCTGGTTATGCTTGGTCCAGCAGCCACGCTTCCGCTGGCTCATTTTTCATCTTTAAGGGGCACATCTGAGGGAATAACAGCATTATTTTATAGGCTAAGCAATCCCCCAAGGCCCGCCTCTCACCCACTCAGAAAGAGAGAAAGCCAGCACACCCTCTTTCCCATCTCAGTGTCACTGACATGACTGACAGGCAGATCTTACAAGACTGCTGTCCTGTTCCTGCAGCACCATGAATACATCAGACAATCAACACCGATCTCCCCTGTTACATATCCTCCCCCTCAGAATGGCACCACAGGTCCATTCGAAAATTCTACACCCCATGCCTTTCCAAGAGAAACCCTGAAGGCATGGGGCTGCAGGGCCAAGTACCACCGAGTGATTGTTTCATCCGGTGAAACCATGCTAAGCGGGCATGATCTGTCACCAGGGTGAAGTGTCACCCCAGGAGGTAGTACTGGAATGACTAGACTGTCCATTTTATTGCAAGACACACCTTCTCGATGGTACTATAGTTTTTCTCGGGGGGAAGGAGCTTCTTGCAGATGTACAGGACTGGGTGCTCACTTCCCCGTACCTCCTGAGACAACACTGCCCTGAGACCTGTCTCTGACGCATCTGTCTGCAGGGTGAACCTCTTACTGAAATCAGGACTGCACAGCACTGGCTTGCTACACAGCCTTCACTTTCTCTCAGAAAGGCCCTTTGGCATGGCTACGTCCACTGAATCGTATTTGAGACAACCTTCTGGGTGAGGTCTGACAAGGGAGTAGTGAACGTGGCGAAGCTCGGGATGAACTTCCTATAATATCCCGCTAGTCCGAAGATCAGTGTTCTGATCTAGCCACTCCCTACTTGATACCCCAAATACTCCGACTCACTCTTCCCAACGGCACATTTCTTTGGGTTAGCAGTGAGCTCAGCCTCCCACAAGGATTGCAGTACCTCCACTACTTTACACAGTTGATAGCTAATCCTCACTGTGGATAACAACTTCATCTATGTAAGCAGCGGTGTACTGCTGATGGGGCCACAAAACACGATCCATTATCTGCTGGAAAGTGGCTGGCACTCCGTGCAACCCAAAAGGCATGGTGCTGAATTAGTACAACCCGAAGGCAGTTGAAAACGCCATCCTCTCTCTGGATTCCGGGGTCAGGGGTATCTGCTAGTACCTCTTCGTTAAATCCAGTGTCCTCATAAAATGAGCCATGCCTAGATGCTCCAGCAACTCATCTACTCGGGGCATGGGATAAGCGTCAAACTTTGATTTTTCATTAACATGCAAAACCGAGTTGACCCTTCTGGGTTATCTACTAAAACAATGGGACTGTTCCAGTCACTTTGGGACTTTTCTGTTATCCCCAGTTTAAGCATCTCATCAATATCCATATTTATTACCTATAATTTGCGATCAGGTATACGGTATGGCCTTTGTCAAACTGGCACCCCTGGCTCAACTTCAATGTGATGATGGGCTACTCAAGTCTGACCCGGGACAGGAGAAAACACGTCAGGCAATTCCGCCCCCAGAGCCTGAGCCTGACATTTGTGTGTTGGTGTCAGATTATCTGTAATCTGTACCAACCCTTTTTTGCCAACACAGAAAGATCAGATCCCAGGTCTGTGATGTCGTCTGCTAGCGCCACTAACAATGCCTCCTGTTGCAACCAGGGCTTCAAGAGGTTAACATGATAAATGTGCTTTTCTCTCCATCGCTCCGGCAGGTAGATCACATAGTCCACCATCCCAATCCAGCGTGTAACCTCAAAAGGTCCTTGCCACTTAGCCAGAAGTTTCAACTCAGAACTAGTTAATAACAGAAGATGAAATGTGAGTAACTGAGCTCCTCTGTTCTATTGTGTCTCCTACTGGTACTGGCAATCGAGGACACAACCCTACCTGTACTCATGTCACCTGCTAGCCAAGTTTTACATTTATACTAACCTTGGGATAAGAGCATACATCCCCATGAATACATTTAATATGCATCCTTCTGAATATTTGTTTATGCCCTGTGAGATTAGGCTCTTCTGTATTAGGGACTGACCACACCCTGAATCCAAGAGAGCCTGGGTTCTTAGATCAACCACTAACACAGGAATAACAAAACCTGTCTGCTGAAGTGACTGAGGTAATTGAACATGCTTACCTGGTCAGCTGAGGTCACAATCCATCACGGGGCAATCCCGAGCGACGTGGTCCACCTCCCTGCACGTCCAACACCTCTGTGGACTAGTTTCCCGCCCTGGAGCTTCAACAAGGGATGGAAATACTGGACCATCAAACAGGCTCGACGATAAGGTGACTGCACGAGACCCCGGTCCAACACTGCAGCAGCCCGTGGTTAACCCCATCCTGCCCAGATTCCCAGGCCAGGAGCTCCCACTGCCACCCCCCATCCAAAAACCTGCCTCCCCCTTCCCCCCAGTCCCTTCGCCCTCTCCGGGGCTAGTAGAGGGGGTGATACAATAGTCACACTCTTTCCAGGCAGTCTAGCTCGCGTTTATTCCGCTGCCTGGTACAGCTCTGCCAATTCGACTGCCCGCTCCAGAGTAACAGGGTCCTACCGTTGTACCCATAGCCGAGGAACCGGAGTTAAGCACGTCAAAAACTACTCGACCATGATCATCTCCACCAGCCTGGCTTTCCTGTTCTCACCCGGGTTCAGCCAGCCCATGGCGTAATCCTTCAGCCAATGTGCGATGGTTCTGGGATGCTCCTCCGCCAAGAAGCACTCCTCTCAAAACATTTGCCGGTATCCCTCCAGCGAGGCCCCCACGCGATTAAAGATGGCTGCTTTCAGGGTAATCCATCGTCCACTCGCTGTGGTAAGAGGTAGCTAGCCCATTGTGCCTGTGCCCAACCAGCAGGGGTCACCATTGCCTCAAACACCTCCAGATAGGCTTCGGGTCGATCCTCTGCTGTCATCTCGGTTGATCTTTGCAACCTGGGATCTGGTCCCACCGGCCTAGGAGCCCCTTGCACCGCAACAGGGTCTGGCGTAGGAGACCCAGCATGGCCGCAAACTGGGTGGCATCCATTTCTGCTCCTTCATTTCGATGCACTGCTTTTTGTGGACAGTGCCAGTGAATCCCACATCTTACACGATGTGTGAAAGGGTAAGGAATTCACTGGCACAGGAGACAGAAAATTGGAGTTTCTAACCATCACTCGGGTGCACGATTTATTGTGGCCACAAGGTTGCACTGTTGTTAACAGCAATGGTATAAGCGACTAACAGATCACCTTAAGTGCACACGCAGGTGCATAAAATAATAATCAAAAACAGAAGGTACAAATAAAGAGAAAATAAAACACTAGTAATCAAAACTATAAAATAAATGTGCTGCACTCTGCAGCGTTACCCCGACCATCGCTATCCGATATCTATCAGTCCTACGCTCACACGTTCCTGGGGTCTGCTCAAGTTTTTCCCCACTACTAAAAAAAATAATTTTTCTTTCTTTTTTTTCGTCATAAAGGGGCACATCTGAGGGAATAACAGCATTATTTTATATGTTCAGCAATCCCCCAAGACCCGCCTCTCAGCCACTCAGAAAGAGGGAAAACCAGCACACCCTCTTCCCCACCTCTCCAAGTCACTGCCATGACTGATAGACGGATCTTACTAGACTGCTGCCCTCTTTCTGCAGCACCATGCATACATCAGACAGTCAGCACAGATCTCCCCTGTTACACACACATTTACAGATTCTTCAAAATGTACCTTATGCTATGATCTTAAAGGTTTATGAATACCCTTAAAGCATAGTTTAGCCTTCACCACACTGGTGACATCCACCCTCTCTGTTGTCATTACACACCTCTTTGGTGAAATATAAATAAATAAATAAATAAATAAATAAATAAAAAACAAACAAACTTAGTACTATTATTATATATTACAATGACACTGCACAAATTGTAATTTTTTTCCTTTGCAGCCAACATATTAATTTAAGCATTTTCTTGGTGGTTGGTTTGCCTTCTATCTTATTTAGGAGCATTTTTGTAGTGTCATAATGTAAAATAATTATAGTAGGCTACTAATTTAAGTTTTTTTTTTTTTTATGCGAACAAACTTGTTCACGTTGTAAAACAGTACAGTATACATGGGTATCCACAGATAGGTCGGTGGCTGTTTATCTGAATTTACAAAAAAAATTTAAGTTTTTAATTGTACAGTGTTTTTTAGGAAAATTAATAGACTGATCTTTAGATCTGTGTTGCATTTTTTAAAAATAAACAAATAAAAACAGACTAATTTTCTCCAAGAGACATCCTCCCTGTACTACGTGTCAAGACAAGTTACACACACACACACACATACTCAAACACTAGGGCTTCTGCCTTTTGGTGTTTTCTTCTGACTTGTCGCCTCTCCTTTACAAATTAATTTCACAATTAAGAGTTTCTCTGTTTTAATTCAGAAACCAAAACATATTAAACAGTGCTCAGGGTCATTTTGAAAGGGGAGTTGCAGTTAAACATGACAAAAACATGGATGCTGGTGTGTAAATGACTCCTCAGATGAATATTATGTTAATTTAAGGTAGGGCTAAGGAAAGGCGGCGTGTGCGTGACGAATCATTACCATTTTGCAAATTTGCATATGTTTTGCTCATGTTTTGTATCATTTACGGCAGTTCTGACAGCGCACGTGAAGAAGATGCCAGCTCCAGCAATGTAAAGGAATAGAACATGTCCTGAGGATTCAAAGGCATTTGCCAAGCACTCCCACCTTTCACTTTTAGAGCTCGGCAACTCTGCGAAATAAAGGCACCCTGACTTTAACCCAACCCCAACCTTAAGCAACCCATGCCCTAAAACCTAGCGAGCGAGCGTGTCGTGCAAGTAAAAACTTTTTAAAAGTTGATTTAAATGGATGGAAAACACAGACACAAAGATATAGAGAACATTTTTTAATTCTCTAAAACTAATTTCTTGTAGGAAATTCGTGTGTGCTGACTTACCCTTACAAATTCTTTTTACGCTGTATCATTCATTATATCTTAATAATTTGCGAGAAGACATGCATTTTTTTTGTTTTGTTTCAAAGAATAGATGTAAAGCAAGTTTATATATTATATAGAACGCAGAGCAACACCCAAGGAGGCAGCATGCGCGCTGAGTCCGGTGTAAAGGCCCCTTTATATGTGATGCACACATATTCAAGTCCGTTTTCATCCTTTTAGATCTCAAAAGATGTTTTTGTTAGTGTCGAACACCCTTGTGTGAACATTGTGGCAGATTAAGTTTAAGATCAAACCAGACTTTACGCACCAATCTGACCGTGGTGTGCCTCAGTTCCTGCATTCGCTTCAAAACCAGTCGGGGGTGGTATCTGGCCTTGTCTACCTGCTTTTGTAAAAGTTTTCATGACTGACAGGAATACGTTCTTGCTGTCAGCAGAGTTGTTAACACTTCTATTAAAATATGTATTTAGTCCAGCTCAGCGTTATAAAACTGGAGATTGAATACTGGTCACCAGTTGAACTTCTTGCACTGGCATAAAATCCCCTTTAATGTTGTTGAGATTTTTGGGGGATTTATTTCCTTAAAATGAATGTCCATATTTTTTTTTTCTTTAAATAATAATAATAATAATCTTTATATAGCGCCTTTCATAGTGGACCCCCCTCACAAAGAGCTTTGCAAGATACAAAACTAGGGTGTGTGAACTGTGCATCAGCTGCAGAGTCACTTACAAGAACATCTCACCCTAAAGACAGAGCACAAGGAGGTTAAGTGACTTGTACAGAATTACGCAATGAGTCAGTGGCCGAGTTGGGATTTGAACCAGGTACCTCCTCATTACAAACCTGGTTCTTTAAACGCTGGAATACACAGCCTCCTACATTTACTGGGTTTGTGAGGCAATTCTGAAAACACACATACACTATGTATCTAGTTCAACTACTGGCCATTAACCACCCATCATGTTTTTGAAACAATGTTAGGATATATAGAAGTTATGCCCTTTAATGTAATCATTGGAGATTAAAACAATAATACTAATACATGTCTTGTGTATTTTTTTCAGGGTGAAAATGAATGAGAATGAAAAGAAACCAAGTCAAGGAAAACTTGGAAGCAAAATAGGAACAAAGAGCAATATATTTAAGAGACAGCCATACTTACATTTATTTTTTAATACATTAAGGTGCCAATGTAAGATGTATATATGTGAATGCTTTTTCAACATATTTTGCTATTTAGGTTTCAAAGTCTTAACATTTTCCAGCTGATGTTTGTGTTACAGTTTAAATAATAATAAATAAATAATAATAAATTAATAATAATAATAATAATAATAATAATAATAATAATAATAAGTTGAATCAAGGAAAAAATACATTCAGGTTGTCTTTCTTAAAAATGAATACATTTTGACATTCAAGCTAAAGAAGAAAACAATGGGCAATGGAAGATCTACACAGTTACATGTGGTAAAAAAAAAATAAAAAAAACTCTGAGTTTGCACAAACAATAGTTTAAATATTTAATTCCATGAGCACTTTGGGTGCATCTTGCTGAAAGCATCAAAATCAAACACTTGTAAAACATGCTACCCTTAAGAAAAGATTGTTTTTCAATTAGCATAATTATGAAGGTATAAATGACTTAGATTTGGGGCTGAAAATGGTTTATTGATAAGTTGTAAAAAGTATACTGTTTTAGATTAGAATTGGGCATCACTTTAGTTTAGGGGTTTGCAAAATATTTTATTAATATCTTATAAATTGTTGATAGAGTAAACAGTACTTTAATAGGAAACTTGACTGCATTTCTGATGTATTTTACATACATTTATAATGATGTTATAGATTCGAATTGTGCAACACTTTAGCTTAGACATTGTAAAATATTGTATTACTATCCTATAAATGAAAGAATTTGTAATTAAAGGTTAATAGGAAAATATTTCACCATAGAGGTATTTAATGACAACAGAACGGGTGGATGTCACCAGTGTGGTGAAGGCTAAGCAAACTGCTTTAAGGGTATTCATAAACCTTTAAGATCTCAACATGACATACATTTGGAATAATCTATAAATGTGTGATTAAGAATTTGAGTGATATTAGCAAGGCTGGATGGTTAATTGGAAAATAACTTAAAATACTAGCAGTGGAAAGCTTTGTGTTGTATAATAAAGTAAAAATGTTTCTTTCCATGGCGTGTGTTCCAAGGATTATTAAAATATATCACTGTCATTCTAATATTATGTTCTGATAATCTCACTTATTGTTAACGGCAATACTTAATTTACATCAAGAGACAATGAATCAGAAAAAAGTAGTATGAAAAGTCAAAATAAGGCTGTATTTTTTCATAGATAGCATCAATCAATAGTAATTTTTAAAAAGCGCCCTTTTCAGATTGGCAGCTATGGGAACAAATTATATATAAAGGTAGGGAACCAAAGTGCAATGTGGCATGCTTTAAAATAGTGAATGAAATAATCTTATAAAACATACAATAACCTACATAATAGGTTACTGAGCATCAAAAGAAAAGTATCACTTATAGTGGTGTTATAGTACAAAGGTGTATTATAAGTTTTGTTATTTCTAATCATACTTTATAAGGATTAATAGCATAGCTAATAACATGTTTATAGATTGTTTATATCCATCTATAACAGATAGCTAAACTAAAGTGTTTCTGTTGTATTTATATCTTCTACAATGACAGTTTTCGCACACTTTAAACAACAGTCTGCCAAGCAGTCACAAACATAACAGTACAAAGCTGTGTAGAAATGCACTAGTCCTGTATCCAATCCTGGGTTACAGAACTCCACTTGTATTGAAATAGTATTGAAAATACCCCAGAAAATAACAAAACTATACCATGACACCCTGGTTTGCTGTAGCAAGTGGCCCTGTAGGACCCTAGGAACCAGGGAATCTTTTTTTTTTTTTTTTTTGTATTCCAACTTATACGCACATACTGTAATTGATTCATTGTTATCAGTTGGTGAGGTTATATGAACTAGCCGTTCTGTGTGAATGGAGATGAAAAGTAGACATGGTGAGGGTTGCTTTCTTGTTGCTTGTTTCTCCTGATTTGTTTTGTGTTTTAGTCTATTTTCAAACTTAAAATACCTTTTTTAATATGAGGCAACATACTGTATGTAATGGTATTGTGGATTCTATTAACACTGAAATCAAATCCATTAATCTACCCCCTTAAAATAACATTAACTTTACCTTACTTTCAATTGTCTTCAATCATACTTAAGGTAATGCATTTTTTACCTTAATTTACTCTGAATTTCCCCTTATTCTACGTGCATACTATAAGGGGTTGTGGCAGGATGACAGAGGGCTGAGGCTCAGAGAAAATGTATAGTCAAAAATAAAGTTATTTATTTAAAACAAAATAATCAAATAAATAGGCACAAGGGCCAACATAAAAGAGATTCAAACAGAAATAGTAAGTGAACTTACAAAGTAAATGGTCAGGTTCCAAGCCTTTTTTAAACAAGACACTCGTTTCTTCTAAAACACAAAACTCTCCAACACAAAGCAAACTCCCAAACAAAAAAACACCTCCCAGCCAGTGCCTCTCCCCTGGCTTTTATCCCATGTGGCTGGAGCCCAATTAATCAATAATCATTCAATTAGAGCTCCAGCCACATTCTTACATGTTTTCCTGGCAGGGAGAAATTTAACCCCCTCTCTGTCAGTTCCAAACACATTCATATAGACGGGCAGTTCCCCGTCACAGGGGTATATAAGGGGTACTTCTTAAATACTTCCCTTAATGGTAAATTTTTCATTCCCAGGCTAAGGCAGGATTAAATACTTTATTATATATCCCTTATATATATATATATATATATATATATATATATATATATATATATATATATATATATATATATATATATATATATATATACACAGCTCTGGAAAAAATTAAGAGACCACTGCAAAATTATCAGTTTCTCTGGTTTTACTATTTATAGGTATGTGTTTGGGTAAAATGAACATTTTTGTTTTATTCTATAAATAACTGACAACATTTCTCCCAAATTCCAAATAAAAATATTGTCATTTAGAGCATTTATTTGCAGAAAATGACAACTGGTCAAAATAACAAAAAAGATGCAGTGTTGTCAGAACTCGAATACTGCAAAGAAAATAAGTTCAAAGTTCATAAGTTCATAAGTTTTTAAACAACACATACTAATGTTTTAACTTAAGAAGAGTTCAGAAATCAATATTTGGTGGAATAACCCTGATTTTCAAGCACAGCTTTCGTACGTCTTGGCATGCTCTCCACCAGTCTTTCACATTGATGTTGGGTGACTTTACGCCACTCCTGGTGCAAAAATTCAAGCAGCTCGGCTTTGTTTGATGGCGTGTGACCATCCATCTTCCTCTTGATCACATTCCAGAGGTTTTCAGTGGGGTTCAGATCTGGAGATTGGGCTGGCCATGACAGGGTCTTGATCTGGTGGTCCTCCATCCACACCTTGATTGATCTGGCTGTGTGGCATGGAGCATTGAGGATTTTTTTTTCCAGCAGGACAATGCTCCATGCCACACAGCCAGGTCAATCAAGGTGTGGATGCAGGACCACCAGATCAATTAAAGGAACTCCATTATTCAGTCCTTTCATTGTGGTTTAACGTTCACAGCTGACTACATACAACAAAGAACAATTAATAGGATAACACTGCTGTCCCACAATTTTCAATTAAAGTTCATTTTAAAAAAGATATCATTCTACCTTATTCTTTCTATTTTAAAGCATTTTAACAAATGTGTTTAAAGATGCAGACATTATATTTACACATAAAGTAAATACACTGAATGTAAAATTTCAATATACTTATTGAAAAAAAAAACTTAAGTAACAACAAAAAACATTTCAGTTGTTTTATTGCAATGAATATAAGACAGGAAAGTTACTGTACAGTCTACCAACTGCATTTCTTTTTGGGTGAACTTTTACCAGAAACTTACCTACGGTAGGTCAGCCACAAGAAACATGAACAACAGGAAAGTAAAAGACGATAAATGGTCTTAACATCCAACAGAGACAGGGTTTGGGGCACTGCTATCCTTTGGAGTGTTATTTGTTTAAGACTGCACACTCTGTTGTCCCTGAAATGTGTAATTGTGTGCATTAGTGCATATTACATGCAGATCTTGAAGTTTAATAAAGTATTGCTATTAAACTGACTGATTGTTGTATTGTGTGAATTGTTCTGGGTTAAATCCACAAGATACGATTTACACAAGCGAGCCAGTTAACAACAGTGTCTTTTTAACGGACAAAATAGTACCAACAAATACACATCTATTCATTATATAGGTTTCATTTATACATTAATTTTCATTTCAAAACATGATATCTAGTACTAGGGTAAATAAATATCTGTTTACCAGCCATGCTTTTAGGTTGACTTATACTTCCAGTGTACCTTCATCTGGAGAGTGAAATTGTCCTCATCCCTTCACTGGGCCGATTTACATGAGTGTTTTCTGTTTCTCGAGACATGTATGACTTGTGAAATAAATGTAGACTTGTTACTTTTTTGCGTTTCATGTAAAGCCTTTCGTTTTCCTCTGAATGCCTACTTTTCCTCAATCGCTATGCAAATGAAGGAAAGCAGGATGGGGTCAGATGACCCACTTAGATGCTCTTGCTGTTAACCGTGAAAGTGCCCAAAATACTGTTTACATGAGCAAAGAACAGTTTCACGAGGAAGAATCCAAGTGTCATCGTGTTTGATAAGTAGTTATTAAAGATCTGATTTTCTGATGGATAGTGCCTGTTTTTTTAATACTTTGTTTTATTGTTGTTTAGCTTTTCACACATCATCTGTGGTGGGGGTTGGGTGGTGGTTAGGTCTTTATTAATAATAAACAGGTCCAAATCCAGGTGGTGGTTGAACAGGTGTTTGGGATATTGAAAGGGAGGTGGCAGATATTACTGAGGCATACTGAAGTGAACCTCGAGTTTGTTCCCCAAATTATTACTGCCTGCTGTATAATGTCTGGGCTGGTGCATAACGTTAATGATGTTTTGTATGTATTGTCCGGACATGGGTATGAGGAGGCTTGATTAAATTATTGCTACCTTGTTAAGAAGGGGAGGAATCTTTTTGTGTAATGTTAAGCAGCTTGCCCTCCGAGTAAACATTAAGGATTTTAACTGGTTTTATTCAGTTAGCTTAGTTCAATATTAATCCTATCTGGTTTAGCTATTTGTTCTTTAGGCAGCTACCAAATGCAGCCCAATTAGAAAAGCCAGGGGAGCTGAAGATAGACACAGAGCAGCTAGTGCAGTATACAGGATTAGTGGGTGTGAGTGATTTCACATTAGCATTTATTATTATTGTTTTAAATCACTAAGTATGGTATTAATTTCATTGATTGCACCGAGGGCCTTGCTGGTTGGTTCTTTTATTTCTTTTTTTTTTACCTTTTATGCTTGTTTGCAGTGGTTAATGTGTGCTTACATATTAATAGGGCTATTAGGACGTTCATAAACCCCTACACTAGCATTGGCCTCCCAGGTGGTCTGACGGAGAAAAAAGTGGGGTTATCTGCAACCTCAATCTGATAATGGAAATACTGCAAAAAATTAAAAATTGACTTCCCTGCTATCATCTCTGGACCATGGTAACTTACATATCCCCATGTGACTTTTATAGTGGCTTTAGGGAAGACTTCAACAAGCAAATTAGCATTTTCACGAGAAACTTGTGTTTGCTTGTGTAAGTAGGTGTTGATTTCACAAGCTTTTCCTGGAATCTCACATGAAAACAGGACTTTCCCACTTAAATACTTGGTCAGTTTTTCGGGCCAGTTTCATGAGTTTTTCCAGCCAACATGCACGCACATTGTTGATCCCCGTGAGAAAAAGTATTCTTTTAAACTGGTCCATTGTCTTCTTTTTTAACCAATCTGCTGCTTCCACTATTGACTGACATGGTTTCAGCCAGTAACATGCTTTGACTTATGAAGATAAATAATCCAGAGTACAAGTGCAAACAGATAACCGAAGAATAAGAAAGTAGAAGCTAGAAACTGAGTTTCCTTTAACTTAAATCCTGTTTTAAAATGAAAAATATAGCATGTGTTTCTTTTAAAACTGCACAGATGTATGTAGTTAATGGAAGCACAAAATTGTTAAGATTTATAGAACTGTTTGCTACAATTACTTTCAAGTAATATATACAATTGCTATTAATCACTTCAATAGACCATACAGTTAATCTATATACATTACATATGTACATGACACTGTATAATTGTATTGTGCCTACAATACTCATTTGTATACCCAAGGGACTTTTTCAGCCTGAAAAAAGAAACAAGGACCAGGGGTCACAAATGGAGTTTAGAAAAAGGGGCATTCAGAACAGAAAATAGGAGACACTTTTTTACACAGAGAATTGTGAGGGTCTGGAATCAACTCCCCAGTAATGTTGTTGAAGCTGACACCCTGGGATCCTTCAAGAAGCTGCTTGATGAGATTTTGGGATCAATAAGCTACTAACAACCAAACGAGCAAGATGGGCTGAATGGCCTCCTCTCGTTTGTAAACTTTCTTATGTTCTTATGTTCTTATAGCAAACACAGTGGGGGAGTGTGGCAAAGTGGTTTGTAGTGCACAGGTGCAGTGTTGATGCAGTGCTCAGGAGTGATAGATCCAAGACAATTCATGGTGAAAAAGCAGCTCTATTTGCTGATAAATAATAATACCTTGCGATGACTTCTGACGTGACACCCTACACATTTCAGGTTTCTGTCGACTCAATTTATTTTATTCAAGAACACCCTTTTTTCACCTGATGTCATGCAAATGAAGGGGAAAGGAGGAGGTCGGTATGCAAATTAGCAATGCATAGCATTCTCGTGCTGTTTTCACAAACAGCTCGGGAAAATGTGGTTTTTATGCATAGGGAACAGGTACACCGGAGAATCACATCTGGAAATGCATGGTTGTCAGGTGACATCTTGTTTGAGTGAAACTTTAAATACAGTGTTAAGCTCATGTAATAAAGCTGTAATTTGTAAATGTCTCATGCCTGGTTTCTTAATACTGTAATTTGTTTTACTGCTCTGGCCTAAATTCTTTTCAAATGTGCATTGTTGGGGTGGAATGTTGTTAGTAGTGAATAATATTTAAACTAATTTATCACACAACTTATTAATTAAAGAAAAAAGCAAATAATTAACCTGGAGTTATATAATGAAACTGTCCAACCCAGCTATTGCAGATCACCAGCGCTGAAAACCAGGAGAGACGTAGGATTATAGAAATCTTTGCCAGGCTCTTTCCACGTATGCTCCCAAGGCTGTCTGGATTGGGAGCAGTGGATGTTTTCAAGCTTATCGTTTTTGATATACTGTATGAAATTAGTGTTTTCCAAAATGCTTGAGCACTTTGTTTTGTGTCAAAATATGTTTAGTAACTCAACAGTACACAATTAAGTTGTACCTTCTTTCCTTTGCTGTCTTCCACAATGAAATCCCTATGGTCATGAGCACATTTTTCTAGGGTTTTTGTGTGTGGTGAGGAGGAGACAGAGAAGGGGAAAGGGGAAGAGGAAGGTAGAGTGTCCACCACCCAAGTCTCCACCAGCAGAGGAAGAATGCCTGCTGGTTTTGCCTCCAGAGCCAGAGGGAGAGGAGCCGTTGCTGCCGTCTCCAGTGCCAGAGGGAGAGGTCCCACCACTGTCTCCAGAGCAGAAGGGAGAGCCGCTGCAGTTCCCTGTAACAAGGGTAGACTACACGCTGCTCCTACCTCCGCTGTCAGGAGACTACACGCCTCCACCACCTCCATCGGCAGGAGCAGGGCAGCAGGATCTGCCTCAGACTCTGTCACCTTCACTGGCAGGAGACTACACGCCTCCGCCACCTCCACCGGCAGGAGCAGAGCAGCAGGAGCTGCCTCTGCCTCTGGCTCTGCCACCTCCACCAGCAAGAGCAGAGCTGCAGGAGCTGCCTCTGCCTCCGCCACCTTCACCGGCAGGAGCAGAGCCGCAGGAGCTACCTCTGCCTCCGCCACATCCACCAGCAGAGGGTGAATGCCTGCTGGGCCCCTTTCCACCAGCAGAGGATGAATGTCTGCTGGTATCTCTTCCCCCACCAGCTGAGGTTGAATGCCTGCTGGTGTTACTTCCACCACCAGCAGAGGGTGAATGCCTGCTGGGACCCTTTCCACCAGCAGAGGATGAATGTCTGCTGGTATCACTTCCCCCACCATCACGAGGAGAGGAGCTGGAGCTGCCTCTACCTCCATCACCGTCAGGGGGAGAGGAGCAGGAGTTTCCCAACTCGCCTCGCCCAAGGATTCCTGCCATGCCTCGCCCAAGGATGTCTGTCTCGCTTCACCCAAATATGCCTGCCTCGCTTCAACCAAGGATGCCTGCCTCGCTTCGCCCAAAGATGCCTGCCTGGCATCGTCTGGGGTTGCCAGCTGTTCTTCATCGCCTGGGGTTGCCTGTTGCTCTGCATCACCTGGGATTGCCTGTTGCTCCACATCGCCTGGGGTTGCCTGTTGCTTCGCATCGCCTGGAGTTGCTGGAACTGCTTCACCAGGGGTTGCAATCAGCTCTGCTTGGCCGCAGGGGTAAGTGTGGCCGGAGCCCCACTAGAGGGAGCTTCCGGCTATGAAAAAGGGGGGAGAGGTCAGGAGACCACCCTTCCTCGCAGCAGTTTCGTTTCAGGAGTTCTGGGGGCTGGAGTCCCGCCAGAGGGAGCTGCCGGCTATAAAGGGGGGATAGGTCAGGAGACCACCTTCCCCCACAGCAGTTTCGCTGCCGGAGATCTTGGGGGAGGTCTGAAGACCACCAACCCCAGTAGCTTTTCTACTGCTGGACTTGCCCTGGCTGAAGGAGTCAGTCTGGGAGCTGTCAGCACGTCTGCTGACAGCCGCACCATTGGCAGCATTTCCGCTACCAGTGGTACAGCGGGTGAAGAGATTCGCCCCATTGTCAGCACGTCTGCTGACAGCATGGCCAGTAGCAGCCTGGCTACTGGCAACATTGCCACCCATCAACCCCTTAAAGTCCCTGTTCTTGGCCCAGGACTTTGAGCGAGACTTTTCGGATTTTAAGGGGGGAGGTGGCCATTGAGGACATGTGTGCTTTGCACAAGTAGATGTACATGTGGCAAAGTGCCTGCCCCGTGTATATTTTGTGTTAGGTGTTGTGTTTTAATGTTGGTGTATAGTCATCGGTACATGGGATATAAATGGGTCTGTGTGACATGAGTGTTTAAAATGTATATTTGTATTTAGGCACGAGGATTGCACAGCACTTCACGTGCAAGTAAAAAGTAATAATATATGAGCACTGGGAATTGCACTTTATTAATTCATGTGCAGTTGTACTGCGACTCCAGTTGAATGATTGATTAGCAGTCGAGAGTACAGCTGCATAAAAGCAACATGTTTTCACATACTCGGGGTTGTGATTTCGGTGAGTGGAGAATGGAATTGGAGAAGGAGGTAATAATAAGAATAAGAATAAGAATAAGAATCGTTATATCAGCTCACCGTGTTTGTCTGTATAGTCAGTTTTTTTGTCTTGGTGAATGTGCCGTGTCCTGTATTTTTGTTTGTTACAACCTTTTTATTTTCTGTTCTGTTTATTAAATGCTGAGTGAAACCATTCGCTCAGCTCCACCAGACTACACCTCTCTCGTTGTTTATTTCCCGGCTCTGATCTGACGCCACCCACTCCGGCAGTCTTTGTGACATTTTCCCACATTTTTTGTCATTTACATGCATAAATGAGATTTACCCTATCCCTCTCTTTGGCCATTTTTTTTGGCCACAAATCTGATTTACACGAGTAGTTCTCCCAAATGTGCATGTTCACATGTAAATTGCCCCGCATGGAAACTGGCCCAATGAATTTTACCCTATCCCTCACTGTGGCCATTATTTTCAGCCACAAATGTGATCCTTTCCAGCTGTTCTCCCAAACGTGCACTTCACGTGTAAATAACCACACATGGATACTCCCCCATAGAAAACTGTTCAATAAAATGCCAGCATCCAACATTTGTCTATGCTGAAGTACATCTTTATAATGATACTGGTAATACAAAACAGTTTTAGAGGTACACAAAAACACTCCAAAAAATAACTTACTTTATATTACTGATCAAAAGATCAGTAATAATGAATGTAAGACATAGTTAAAAAGATAGTTTGCTCTATTACAAAGGAATGTCAGGTCTGACAAAGGGCATCTATATAAATAACAGGTCATCACCGTCCCAATAATGTAAATGTTATTGTTTTCACAAAACTCTGCATGGACAGACTAATCAAGATAACTTTATGTCCGTAAATGTCATCCCTATCAATATGTACTTCTGCAAATAATTTATAATATTTATATATGAATGAATAACACCTAAATTTAAATGAGCTAATCTCTTTGAAAATATCTTGTAAACTATGCTAGCGAGAGCTATGATACTACATTTATGATTGCTATCAGAAATGTAGTATCAATATTTTATATCAATTTCACAGAGAAATGTAATTACATACAGCCGTGGTCAAAAGCATTAACTAATTTTGCTTCATAAAGTCTGAACTCTGCTGAATAATGCTACATTAACATAGCGAATTACATACCGCTTTGTAGTTTTCCATATGCTAAATGAAAAATTGACGTGATGTAACATTTCTGGCCATAGCTGTACATGAGTCTCCCAGATGGGAATCCTCACAATTATGGCACAATTTCCAGTTTTAATCACAATAAAAAACGGCTTATCAGGTAGTATCTTTGTAACAGACCTTACCTTACCTTCTTGATGTGGCCAACTAGCAGACGGTAAAGTTCTTCATTTTAGAACCAGAACATTTATCGTGGTTGCAGTTTTAAATTTGTAAACTTTCCCTACACAGTACAGCTGTTGATATAAATCCCTAACCCTACTAAAGCAGAATACTCTCATTGGCTCATACACAATAATTAGCTTACAATCTTGTAGGAGTATATTGTACTTAACTACTACATATACTCGATCATTCTGTGAGTTTAACAGTAGTGATTGCACACTATAAAATGGTTAACCACATTTTAAATGGCTGAATGTTTACATAAATAAAATACATATAGAAATACATATAATCATTTTTTTTTTATTATTATTGCTTTTTTAGATATGTGGAAAGAACCATGTGTGTCACTTTTTAGAACATGGAAACAAAGTCAGTTATAAAATATGTATACAAAAGGGACTTGCTACAATATGCTATATTTATAAGCGGTTATGATCATAAGTGATATATATATATATATATATATATATATATATATATATATATATATATATATATATATATATATGTGTGTGTGTGTGTGTGTGTGTGTGTAAAAATCATATTATTACCAGTTTTAATGTTTATTAATTCCCACACACAATTCAACAGTATTAGCTTTTTTTTTTTTTTTTTTTTTTTTTTTGTTAAATGCAATGGCTAAACCTTGCTTTAACCTTCTCTGGGATATTGATCTGGACACATGTTTACATACCAAAGCCCTGTGTTTGTGTTGAATGATCTGCTAGGGTCAATATGACCCTTTTTAGTGTCATTTGGAAACACATTTGGTATAGTTTGAAGTACAATAATCAGACTTTATTTCATCATCTGGTTACGCTCAGATAGCCATTCTTTGTATGTATATATAGCATTTCTCCTTTGCCAAGATAATCCATCCATCTGACAGGCATGGCATATCAAGAAGCTGATTAAACAGCATGATCATTACACAGGTGCACCTTGTGCTGGGGACAATAAAAGGCCACTCTAAAATGTGCAGTTTTGTCACACAACACAATGCCACAGATATCTCAAGTTTTGAGGGAGCGTGCAATTGGCATGCTGACTGCAGGAATGTCCATCAGTGTTGTTGCCAGAGAATTGAATGTTAATTTCTCTACCATAAGCCGCCTTCAACGCCGTTTTAGAGAATTTGGCAGTACGTCCAACCGGCCTCACAACCGCAGATCACGTGTAACCACGGAAGCCCAGGACCTCCACATCCGGCTTCTTCACCTGCGGGATCGTCTGAGACCAGCCACTTGGACAGTTGATGAAACTGTGTGTTTGCACAACTGAAGAATTTCTGCACAAACTGTCAGAAACTGTCTCAGGGAAGCTCATCTGCGTGCTTGTTGTCCTCACCAGGGTCTTGACCTGACTGCAGTTCGGCTTCGTAACCAACTTCAGTGGACAAATGTTCACCTTTGATGGCCACTGGCAAGCTGGAGAAGTGTGCTCTTCACTGGATGAATCCATGTTTCAACTGTGCCGAGCAGATAGCAGACAGCATGTATGGTGTCGTGTGGGCGAGCGGTTTGCTGATTTCAATGTTTTGAAAAGATTGCCTCATGGTGGCGGTTGGGTTATGGTATGGGCAGGCATAAGCTACAGACAATGAACACAATTGCATTTTATCGACGGCAATTTGAATGCACAGAGATACTGTGACGAGATCCTGAGGCTCATTGTCATGCCATTCATCCGCCGCCATCACCTCATGTTTCAGCATGATAATGCACGGCCCCATGTCGCAAGGATCTGTACACAATTCCTGGAAGCTGAAAATGTCCCAGTTCTTCCATGGCCTGCATACTCACCAGACATGTCACCCATTGAGCATGTTTGGGATGCTCTGGACGTGTACGACAGCGTGTTCCAGTTCCCGCCAATATCCAGTAACTTCACACAGCCATTGAAGAGGAGTGGGACAACATTCCACAGGCCACAATCAACAGCCTGATCAACTCTATGCAAAGGAAATGAGTCGCGCTTCATGAGGCAAATGGTGGTCACACCAGACACTGACTGGTTTTCTGATCCACGCCCCTACCATTTTTTTAAGGTATCTGTGACCAACAGGTGCATATCTGTTATTCCCAGTCATGTGAAATACATAGATTAGGGTCTAATGAATTTATTTCTATTGACTGATTTCCTTATATGAACTGTAACTCAGTAAAATCTTTGAAATTGTTGCATGTTGCATTTATATTTTTGTTCTGTGTATATATATATATATATATGCAGTGCCGTGAAAAAATATTAGATAGTATAGTAGTATATAGAGGGTCTGAGAAAATATTACACCAAAGTTTGGTGCTTTTTTCATTTGTTTGGTGTGCAAGGTAATCAAACATGCAATCTTCAGGTGTGAAAAAGTTATTGCCCCCTAGTTAACTCAACCCAATTAAAGGGATAATTAAGGTCAGCTGTTTGAATACTGTTTTAATAATCAGGCCTGATTTGGGCCAGCACTGCCCAATATAAATCTGACTAACTTTGGCCCTTACCATCAGAATGAAATTGTCAGCACACAGGTTCTAGAGGCACATCATGCCACGATCAAAAGAAATTCCTTTGTTGTGGATGCCTATCAGTCTGGAAAGGGTCACAAAGCCATTTCTAAGACTCTGGGGCTCCACCAAACCACAGTCAGAGCCATATTGTCCAAATGGAGAAAGTTTGGGACAGTAGTGAATCTTCCCAGGAGTGGCAGTCTTACCAAAATCTTTCCCAGAACAAGTCGTAAAATCGTCCAGGAAGTCACAAAGAACCCTAGAACAACATCCAGGGATCTACAGACCTCTCTTGCCTCGGCAAAGATCAGTGTTCAGAGTCCACCATCAGGAAGATACTGGGCAAAAATGAAATTCGTGGCATAATGGCAAGGCGGAAACCGCTGTTCACTAATAAGACCATGAATGCTTGTCTCAAGTTTGCCAAAAAGCACCTGGATCATTCTCAAGAGTTCTGGAATAATGTTCTATGGACAGATGAGTCAAAAGTGGAACTTTTTGGCCTGCATGGGCCCTGTTATGTCTGGCAAAAACCAAACACTGCATTCCACAGTAAGAACCTCATACGAACAGTCAAGCATGGTGGTGGTAGTTATGATTTGGGGATGCTTTGCTGCATCAGGACCTGGATGACTTGCCATCATTGAAGGAACCATGAATTCTGCTCTGTATCAGATAATTCTACAGGAGAATGTCAGGCCATCTGTCCGTGAGCTGAAGTTTAAGAGCAGCTGGGTCATACAGCAAGACAATGATCCGAAACACACAAGCAAGTCTACATTAGAATGGTTGAAGAACAAGAAATTTTAAGTTTTGAAATGGCCTAGTCAAAGTCCAGACCTAAACCCCATTGAGATGTTGTGGCAGGACCTAAAACGAGCAATTTATGTTCAAAAACCCACAAACGTCATTGAGTTGAAGCAGTTCTGCATGAAGGAGTGGGTCAAAACTCCTCCACAGCGCTGTGAGAGACTGATCAATAACTACAGGAAGCGTTTGGTTGCAGTTATTGCTGCTAAATGTGGCATAACCAGTTATTGAGTCTAAGGGGGCGATTACTTTTTCACACGGGGGCATTGGGTGTTGCATAACTTTCTTTAATAAATAAATGAAATAAGTATCAACATTTTGTGTTATGTGTTCACTCAGGGTTCCTTTTATCTTATACAGTATTCGATTTTGGTTGAACATAACATTTAGTGTCAAAACTATGCTAAAATGCAAAAAATCAGATGGGGCAAATACTTTTTCAAGGCACTGTGTGTGTGTGTGTGTGTGTGTGTGTGTGTGTATATATATATCTTAACTAATCTATGCATACAGTTTTTAAACATATACAGTGCAGTGAGTGCTATTATACATTAACATAGTTAAACTGTTTTCATAGGAAGAAATGTAAAAATATAGTAAAATTATCTATATAGAGACACTTAAATTCAACTGATATTCATAACATATTCCACCATTGTCACTGCACCTTTTCCTAGCAATTAAACCATGTTCGAATCAACAGTTTAATTGCCTTTCAGATAGGAAAGTGAGGAACATACTGCAGTGAATTCAGTGCATGTGGTTTCTGTGATGAATCTACAGTTCTGTGTATTTTCTGTGTTCTCACAGTAATCAATCAAAGGATCAAAGGCGGCCATCACAGACATGTTTTGATATTGGTTAGATGCTAAAAACTCAATTTAAGAAGAAAAATAAAAGCACCTTCTGCTATGGCCAAAAGGTTTGCATCACCTAGAATTTTAGAATTGAGACATAATAATAAAAAAATAAACATATTAACATAATTTCTATCTTTTATTTAACATCATGTAATCAAGAAACTACAAAACAGCATTGCAAAAGCCTACCAGACGCCATAATATTTGTACAGTATTTTATGTTAGAGTTTGAAATGTCACATTTCTCAATTTTGTCAGGATTTTTTGTATATGAAAAACTACAAAGCAGTATGCATTTCAATATGTTAACGTAACATTATTCAGCAGGTTTCATTCAACTTTATGATAGTTAATTTTATAGGGGATGCAAAACATTTGGCCATAGCTGTATATGTGTGTGTGCATATATATATATATATATATATATATATATATATATATATATATATATATATATATATATATATATATGATATCACATTGTGTATTAGAGCATGCAAAGATTTGGTAACACTTGGTAACATGAGTTTGGTAAAACAGTTATTCATTATTATCTCTACCACTAACATGAATTAGTCATAAATAAGCACACTGATTCAAATACCATCAGTAGAATATGTATTAAATATATCCTCAATTCAAGCTTTATATCTACATTTCATTGAAAAAGTAGACAGAGTTTTACCTCGGAATTTTGATTCAGGCTTTTGAGGTATGGATCTTAAAACTTTTAAAATCTAAACTGGAAATAAAAATTTGAGATCGTAGTCACCAATACAGTCTGTGTAATCAATGAGTGACACTGATGAACAAATGTGAACGTTGCTCTTAATCTGTTATCAAAATGACAAATTGGCAAACGACAAGTCAACCTAACCTGGACGAGGACATGACAACCTATGCAACTGTTTTTAGTTAAGGGAAAGGTGTAATTTGAATAGTAATTTGACATGTTGTGTTGAAAGATGGGCAAGGTGATATTTTGATAAGAGTAGGAAAACAGTTCAGAAAAACTGATAACAGAAATTGATGGTCAGCAAAAACTTACACATCTCCTGGGTCTGATTATTATATAAAGGCTGAATCGAAATCATGCAAGCACTGGACTTCACCATGAGGAGGCTTGTACTTGCACTGGCTTTAGCCCTTGTGGGTGAGTAAATCTTTTATTTTATTTCATATTTGTACTATGCTGCACTGTGATTTAACAAGCATAGGCATATGTCTATTATCAATCATTAAAGAAATGCAATTTATTCAAAGTTATTCAAAAACTACATGATATTATGTTAACAATTTAGGGATCACTATATGGTTATATATATGAAACATGCAATGGTAAAACTTTAGTTTAGAGATCCGTTATAAGTGATTATAAACAATATATAAGCATACTATTATTTATGCTATTAACAATTATGGACTATGTATATGTCTGCCTCACGTTATTATACCCTATTGTTTATAACCAGATATAACCACTTATAATGGCTCTCTAAACAAAAGTGTTACCCATGTAATAATATACTGTATCACATGTTATATCACATATTATAGAATGCAATGATTTCAAACTAATTTTGTATTATTATTTCTAATCATAATCTATACATTTGCAACCAATCTTTTAATTAACAAACATTTAAAATCATCAATTGTGCTGCAAATACACTTAGTTTACTGTATTGTCTAACCTGTTCTTTCAACCAGACCTACAAGTGTAAATATAGATATAAAACGATCCTTTGTCCATATACAGTATTTCCCTAGTTCACACCAAGGATGGCATATGTTTCAGCAGTTTCCTCACATGTTTTCTTATTCTCTTTATATTTCAGCTGGTCAACAATCCAACATAGGTAAGTGAAGGTTTCAATTTGAAATATTTACTTATGTAAATCTTAATGAAATTGCTGATGTAATGGTAACTGTCTTTCATTTTAGAACCAGATTTCAGTGCAAGTAAGACATACGTGTACAAATACGAGGGTTACCTTCTAGCTGGACTACAAGAGAAAGGGTTGGCAAAAGCTGGTCTGAAGTTAACCAGTAAAGTACACATCAGTGGGATTGCTCAAAAAACATATCTTCTAAAGGTAAGCTTGTTTGAGTAACAACTTTTTAAAGACCATTTTCTCCATTCCTCCATTGTAATTTTTTTTCAGAAAAAGAAAAACACTTAAAAAACTTAGAGTAAAGCACTTCACAAATAAATGCAACTGGAACAGTATGGGAAGACCCAAGCTTCTCAGATAGCTTTAGAACCAGTGGCAAGGCAGAAGATAGTCACAAAGGCATTGTTCATTTTGAAAGTACATATAGATAATTATCTACAGGATTCGTCACTCTGATTGAATTTTTCCCTTATTTTTTCCTTTGTTTCAGATTGTTGATCCTCAGATCAATGAGTATAATGGAATTTGGCCCAAAGATCAATTTGCTCCTAGTGAGAAATTAACCAAGGTACTGGCTTCACAGCTACAAAAACCCATCAAGTTTGAGTACAGCAACGGCCGTGTCGGAAATATTTACTCTCCTGCGGAGGTATCAGAGACTGTTACCAACATCCAGAGAGGAATCCTGAACCTCCTGCAACTCAACATCAAGAAGACCCAGAATGTGTATGATCTACAGGAGGTAATAACCCCCTTTTGCTAGTCATTGGGATACCTGTCAAAAGCTCTATTGCATTTGCTGAAAGAATGATGCTTCCTTTCCTAGGTTGGAGTTCAAGGTGTCTGCCAAACAAACTATGTGATTCAGGAAGACCAGAAGGCAAATCGCATCATTGTCACAAAATCCAAGGACCTGAATAACTGCGAGGACAGAAAAAAGAAGGACATTGGTATGGTTTATACAGAGCACTGTGCCCGCTGTCAACAGGTAAAATACTTTCTTTTGAACTTTCTTCTCCATGGTGTTTTTCTAGGTCTAACATATCTTCCTGTCCATATCTGATTAGAATGGAAAGAACCTGCGAGGTGCCGCTACCTACACATACGTGATGAAACCCACTGACAATGGTGCTCTGATCACTCAAGTGAATGCTCAGGAGATACATCAGTTCACACCCTTTAATGAAATGCATGGAGCTGCTCAAATGGAAGCAAGGTATGTTCCCTGCATAATATGAAGATGGCTAATTAAACTGACATAGTCATTCAGCTTCCTTGCAGCACAGCATGTCATTATTTTGAAATACTTTGTTAACAATTTTCCTTTTCCAGACAAAGTCTTAATTTCCAAGAAATCAGAAACAGTCCAGTTAAAGCAACTGATTCTGAGTACGAGAACCGAGGTTCATTGCAGTATGAGTTTGCATCTGAAATTCTTCAGACACCTATTCAACTCATCAGAAATAATAACCCAGAGACAAAGGTACAGTAAAATATTTTTTGATTCACAGCATTCTTCACATTTCTGTTAGCTACAGCTTATGTTTTTGTTTCTGTTAGCTACACTGCTTACCTTTTTTTTAGATAGTGGAGACTCTGCACCATCTGGTCCAGAACAATCAGGAGCAGGTCCACTCTGATGCCCCAGCCAAGTTTCTTCAACTCACCCAGTTGTTGCGTTCAGCCAGCCATCAGAACATTGAGGCCATCTGGAAGCAGTTTCAAAACAGAAATGACTACAGGTAACTTTTGTGGTTCTAGAGATTATAATAGACACAATTTCCTGAACATTGACAGTTAACTCTGCTTCTCCCCCTGTTTGCATATTTTATAGACACTGGATCCTGGATGCAGTTCCTGCAATAGGAACGCCCAATGCACTGAAGTTCATAAAGGACAAAATCCAGAATAGGGACATCACAGAGACAGAAGCATCCCAGGCTCTGCTCACAGCAATGCACCTAATGAAAGCTGATCAAGACACCATGCAAGTTGCGGCTGTAAGTTGGTCATGTCATGCACTTAACCACATTATCAGTAATACAATGAAAAACACATTTTACACTAAGAATGACCTTTCTCATTTCAGGACATCGCCACCTCTAGCCATGTTCAGAAATCACACGTTCTCCGCAAAATTGCTCTGCTTGGTTATGGCTCCATGGTTCACAAGTACTGTGCTAAATTGCAGAGCTGCCCAGAGAAAACATTACAGGTAGGTGTCTCTCAGGGTACTGGAGTCAGTCTCTCTATGAATTGCTGTGATAATGTTCATCTCAAACCTCCTTGTTTTCTCAGCCTCTCCATGACCTTGCTGCTGATGCTGCTAGCAGAGCCCATCATGAAGACATTAGCCTTGCTCTGAAGGCTTTGGGCAACGCGGGACAGCCTTCTAGTATCAAGCGCATCCAGAAGTTCCTACCAGGGTTTTCCTCTGGAGCTTCACAGCTTCCAGTCAAAATTCAAGCAGATGCTGTGATGGCCCTCAGGAACATCGCCAAGAAGGAACCGGGAAAGGTGAGATGGATTCAGAATACAATGCCATGAATGGTATTGCACATACAACGACATCGCTAAAACTCTACAATGCATACTATTGTTCTTACAGGTTCAAGAAATTGCTCTGCAGATCTTTATGGAGAAAAAATTACATCCTGAGGTCCGAATGCTGGCTTGTGTAGTTTTGTTTGAAACCAGACCCCCCATGGCACTGGTGGCAACGCTCGCTGATGCCCTGCTGAAGGAGACCAGTTTGCAAGTGGCCAGTTTCACCTACTCCCACATGAAGGCTCTTACCAGAAGCACTGCCCCAGACACACGCCCAGTGTAAGAACCAATGAGATTTCACAGTCTTTCCCTCATTTCCAAACTTTGGTCAAGGTTAATTGTTTAGATGATAATACAATTTTTCCACACTAGTGCTGCTGCCTGCAATGTAGCTGTCAAACTTCTGAGCCGCAAACTTGATAGACTGAGCTACCAATACAGCAAGGCTATTCACCTTGATGCTTTCAAAAGTAAGCATAATAATCCTTAAAAGGATAACCTTTTTTATCATACATAATAATCATACATAATAATAACTGACTACATTCTCTCTTTCTAGCTGAACTGATGGCTGGTGCTGCCGCTAATGTCTTTGTGATAAACAACGCAGCCAACATCCTCCCCACAGCTGTGGTGACCAAAATCCGGGGATATATGGCTGGATCTGCAGCAGATCTTCTAGAGGTAGAGGCATCAACTTAACGAGTTTCTTGAAAATATTACATTTAAAAAAAAATATCAAAATTATTCATAATTGCCATTATGTTTTGTCACAGGTTGGCCTCCGTGCCGAGGGACTGCAGGAGATCCTTAAGAAACATCAAGAGAAAGTCAGCAGCTCTCGAAGCACAAGCAAGATCCAGAGCATCCTTAAAACAGTAAGGGTGCTTTACAGAAAAGTTGTCCAACTTTTACGGTTGCAGCTTCACTTTTCATGTAGTGCATTCTAGTCATTTTAGTGCATGGTAAAAAGTATTTTCCAAGTTAGTGGATATATGTACACTGCTAAAATGTGAATCTACTACTTCATGATCTTTCCCTTTAAAGCAAATTTTACTTGTGCTATATTTTATAGTGTAAGGATCCTTTACTAATTCACTCCTCGTAATCTTTCAGTATATTTTGTCTAAGATAGCGAAATAATGAGTGAGCACTGTAATAGTACATTTTAAAGTTTTGCAATCAAATTGAAGGCTCACTGTTTTTTAACAGTTTTTTTTTCTTCTTACTGTGCACAGCTCTCCGGTTGGAAGTCCTTATCGTCAAACAAACCTCTGGCATCTGCTTATGTCAAGGTGTTTGGACAAGAGGTATCCTTCTCTGAGATCGACAAGAATGTCATTGAGAACTTCGTTCAGGTACAGAATGCCTTTAGCAGTCTTCAGCGCTCAGTTAAACATATTTTAAATGATCTTAAGGTTGAATAAATGAACCCCTCTGAACATATCTTATTTAATTGCAGACAATGACTGGACCTTTAGAAAGACAAGATGTTGTAAGAAGGGTGGTCAGGAGGCTTCAGGATGGAGCTGCAGCACAGTGGTCCAAGCCCTTGCTGGCTGCAGAAGTACGTCGAATTGTACCCACTTGCGTTGGCTTTCCCATGGAAGTAAGCTTGTACTCTGCTGCTGTGGCAGCTGCTGCTGCAAATGGTAAGTAAGTTCAATGAGCTCTTTGCCTACGTTGAATGTAAGCAAGTTTGACACAGCAAAATTAAATATAAAATAAAAAGAAAAGAATGACAAACTTATTATGATACTTCTGAAGTAAAGAATGATCGTGTACTTGTGTTTAACCTGTTGAAGTACTAACCTGGTTTAAGGGACACATTTCATTTTGAGCAGATTAACTTTATTGGCAGTCTCACATGAGAAAGGTCTCTGCGTTTATTAGGGAATGGCAGAGAGAGTCTTTATAGAGTGTCGTTGGGTTGAGGTTATTTGCAGAGCGTGAGGGACTCCCTTTGCATGACTGTTTTGTAGGTAACGGTTGCCAATACCTTTCATGAGCAACTCGTTGTTAAAACGGTTCTTTACTATTGAAACCCTTTCTATTATATGATTATATATATATATATATATATATATATATATATATAATATTTAGATATATATATATATATATAATATAATTATTATAGGTTATTCAGGCTTCCAATAAGTCCGAACCCAGCTGTCACCTGCCCCCACTGGCAGTTTCCACATCTCCCAGTTGCTGAATTCCCACATTCAGACACAAGTCGAACTCACCCCGAGGTAGGTCTGTTTAAAGAATATAAATACCTCTTGATTGATGCAATTGTGAAAAACATATTTCAATGTATGTGATAAAATGTTGCTTTTTGCAGTGTGTCCATTCACACAATCGCAGTGATGGGCATCAACACCCATTTAATTCAGGCTGGAGTGGAATTACGTGCAAAAGCCCGCATGGCAATCCCAATGAAGTTCAATGCAAGGATCGACATGAAGGAACAGAACTTCAAGATAGAGGCTTTACCGTGTCAGCAGGAGGAAGAGCTTCTGTCCCTGAGGTATACTGTTTGCTTACATTACTGTGCATATCATTTTAACTAATTACAATGAAAAGCTCAGCAAAAATAGAAAAGTAACAGACATACAAGAGGTTATTTTAGCTTTACATATAGATGTTTTAAGAGAAAAATATAAAAAAGTGAATGTTCTTTGAAATAATTTTTTTTTAATTGCTATTTTACAAATCCAAACTGACAAATCTGTGATTAGTTCAGCTCTAATGATCCCGTTCCCCCCATAGGGCTCAAGCCTTTGCTGTTACAAGAAATGTGGAAGATTTATCAGCTTCAAAGGTGACCCCAATACTGCCAGACTCCGCCGATATGAACATTTTGAAACAGCGATTCACTTCCAAAGAACAAGCATCTAATGAGCGTGCACACGGCATGGTAAGAACCAGCACTTTTGAATTCCTACCATCTTTTATTTGTTTAGCTGCAGTGTTGAAATGAAGTGCTTCTGTCTTTCTTTTATTTGTGATACTAGTCCTCTGAAGTATCAGCAGAAGACAGCGTTTATTCAGCTCAAGCAGGATATCAACAGTCATCAGACGCATCTCATCGATCTTGTGCAAAAGCAACAAACTTTGGATTTCAGTTGTGCTTCGAGGGAAAAACCAAGAATGCTGCTTTCATTAGAAACTCTGCACTGTATAAGGTTATCGGAGAACACACAGCTAAAGTTGCTCTGAAACCAGGTACCATTTGCAAACATAATTATGTATGCTCTGTTCAAAGTAAGCCTGTTGAAAACTCTTGGCATAATATGTATGAATCCATCACCACTTAAAGTCTCTGGACCTGTTCATTATCACTGAAAGAAAAAAAAATCAACAGAAAATTCAATTCAAACAGCTAAATAAATACCATGTACAGTATGAGTCTGTTCTTTCTGGTTTAGTAACTTACACCAGTGCACCAGAATCTAGCTCTCACTGTCAATTCTAATATATATATATATGTACAGTACTGTGCAAAAGTTTTAGGCAGGTGTGAAAAAATGCTGTAAAGTAAGAATACTTTCAAAAATAGACACGTTAATAGTTTATAATGCCTTCAAAACAGCATTAATTCTTCTAGGTACACTTGCACACAGTTTTTGAAGGAACTTGGCAGGTAGGTTGGCCCAAACATCTTGGAGAACTAAACACAGTTCTTCTGTGGATTTAGGCAGCCTCAGTTGCTTCTCTCTCTTCATGTAATCCCAGACAGACTCGACGATGTTGAGATCAGGGCTCTGTGGGGGCCATACCATCACTTCCAGGACTCCTTGTTCTTCTTTACGTTGAAGATAGTTCTTAATGATTTTCGCTGTATGTTTGGGGTCATTGTCATGCTGCAGAATAAATTTGGGGCCAATCAGATGCCTCCCTGATGGTATTGCATGATGGATAAGTATCTGCCTGTACTTCTCAGCATTCAGGAGACCATTAATTCTGACCAAATCCCCAACTCCATTTGCAGAAATGCAGCCCCAAACTTGTAAAGAATCTCCACCATGCTTCATTGTTGCCTGCAGACACTCATTTGTGTATCGCTCTCCAGCCCTTTGGCAAACAAACTGCCTTCTGCTACAGCCAAATATTTCAAATTCTGACTCATCAGTCCAGAGCACCTGCTGCCATTTTTCTGCACCCCAGTTCCTGTGTTTTCGTGCATAGTTGAGTCACTTGGCCTTGTTTCCACGTCGGAGGCATGGCTTTTTGGCCGCAAGTCTTCCTTGAAGGCCACTTCTGACCAGACTTCTCTGGACAGTAGATGGGTGTACCAGGGTCCCACTGTTTTCTGCCAATTCTGAGCTGATGTCCTCAACATTGCCTGTTTCTTTGTGCTTCTTCAAAAGATCTTGGACAGCACATCTGGAAACCCCTATCTGCCTTGAAATTTCTGCCTGGGAGAGACCTTGCTGATGCAGTATAATTACCTTGTGTCTTGTTGCTGTGCTCAGTCTTGCCATGGTGTATGACTTTTGACAGTAAACTGTCTTCAGCAACATCACCTTGTTAGCTGAGTTTGGCTGTTCCTCACCCAGTTTTATTCCTCCTACACAGCTGTTTCTGTTTCAGTTAATGATTGTGTTTCAACCTACATATTGAATTGATAATCATTAGCACCTGTTTGGTATAATTGTTTAATCATACACCTGACTTTATGCCTACAAAATCCCTGACTTTGTGCAAGTGTACCTAGAGGAATTGATGCTGTTTTGAAGGCAAAGGGTGGTCACACCAAATATGGATTTGATTTAGATTTTTCTTCTGTTCACTCACTTTGCATTTAGTTAATTGATAAATATAATCTATTAACGTGTCTATTTTTGAAATAATTCTTACTGTACAGCATTTTTTCACACCTGCCTAAAACTTTTGCATATATACATATATATATATATATATATATATATATATATATATATATATATAAACCTCATTTATACATTTTAACTTGATGTTCTGTTTGCAGATCGGTCAAAGGAATCCATTGAAAAACTGCAGATTGAAATTCAGGCAGGAGCAAAGGCAGCTTCAAAGATAATCAAACTAATATCCTTGAAGGCTATGCCCAATGAGGAGGAGACAGAGGAAGGTCCTCAAGGAAAAACAGTCCTGTTGAAACTGCACAAACTCCTGAAAACAGAAAAGGTAATCGTTTCAGGCGTATCCAATAGACTTCAGCCAAATATAAATACCCCTCTGGTTATAGAATTCAAATTTGTATAGCAAGGTTATGAAATTTAGACCTCTTACTGTTTAAATTAAAGCATGTACACTACATGTATCCTGTATGGATTTTAATTTGAGCTTTACAAAGTGGGGACAGTCATGATAATGTCATTCTTACCAAGACAAACCATGTATATTTAGACTGCAAACATGGCAGACAATTGAGAAACCTTTCAAATAGGTATGAATGCTCTCTGACCAGTAGATTCATTTTGCGTAATTTTTCCAACAGGTGAACAAAAGGAGATCAGCTTATAGAAAGAGAAACTCTACGTTATCCAGCTCTCAAAGCAGCTCCTCCTCCTCCTCCTCGTCCTCCTCCTCCTCCTCCTCCTCCTCCTCCTCCTCCTCCAGCAGCTCTTCTTCCGAGAACAGCCAGGAGAAATGGCAGAAGCAGCACAAGAGACAAAATCAAGACAGAGGTCAGGATAAGCACCACGGCAATTATCAGGATGAGAGACAACAACACCAGCACAAAAACAACAAGAACAACAACAGCAGCAGCAGCAGCAGCAGCAGCTCTTCCAGTGACAGTCACTCTAGAAGGCAGAGGCAGTCGAGAAATAAAAGAGGCAGCAGTTCGAGCAGCAGCAGCGGGTCCTCTAGTCAATCCAGCCAGCAACAGGTGAAGCATTTAAGACTGCATTTCTTTTTAAAGTTGGGGGAATCTCAGGGGAATAAAATACCAAATGTAAAGACACATGACTTTCTTTTACAGCAAAAGGGAACTCCAGAGATTTTTGCATTCAAGTTCCGGTCAGCTCACATTCATGAGGTAAGATATACAAAACATAAGTTCAGTTTAGCTTCTTGTCTCAAATTAGCTTTTTTTTTATATCAAGCAAAAGCAGTGCCGACTGTGCATTTTCTGTTTCTGTTGGTCCAGGGGTATTCTAGTTTCTCCATAGCTATTCAAACTGTTCAGATATGCTAACTGTTGTAAAGAAAGAGAGGGGTATAAATAATTAAATGCTTCCTAACTTCTATTCAAGGGTCCCAAGAGACTCATATAGAGTAAGTGTGGTTCAAATTTGGACGTAAAAAACATACCACTTTTATTAAATTTAAGCAGTGTAGAAGCTTCCGGACAGCACCTTGAGAGTTGTTGAACTGTCTCATTCTAGCATGGCCCCAGGAAGCTGTCAGACAGACAGTCAAGCAGCAGCAGCAGCAGCAGCAGCAGCAGCAGCAGCAGCGCTTCCAGGTTTGCAGGAGGATCGCGACAGGTTGGTCATTCAGACTTAATAACAGGTTTTGTTCTGGAATACATTAGCATTTTAGAGTGGGGTTATAGGACCAAATATTACACTATATTTTTTTTATAACTTTCTCTATTTTTTATACAGTTGTGTGGTTTGTGAGCACAGGCGTTTTATCAATGCCACTGTCAGTACCTGCTAGCGCACCCTTAATAAATTATCATCAATCTATGTTGTGTCCTCCAGCCTAGGTTCCTTGGAGATTCAATGCCACCTCTGCTGGCCATTATTGCTCAAGCTATAAGGAGTGATGGGAAATAGCAGGGCTATCAGATCACACTCTATAAGATATTTAAGAGGTGTATGCCTTGTTATCAGATTGTCAGATACGGCACATTTGTCCAACAAACATTCTGTACTTTATCATTCACAAGCTCCCTTTTTCTCTCCACACTGTTGCCTTTTCTAGCTTTGCCAAATTATTATTTGCTGGTACTCTTATGTCTAAATCTCTAGAAGAAGTTATTATAACCCAATACAAGTTTACTATGGTATACCACAGTAAGAGCATGGAAGTGTATATGTAGTGAAGCCTAGTAAAAGCACAGTAAAAGCTTGATTAAAGCTCAGGCAGGCATGGTGGACCACAGAGCAGCATGGTACAGCATTGTAAACAACACTGTGAACCATGAAAAAGCACAGGGAATACAAAGCAAAAGCCTGGGAAATGCCAGGTAAAGTGCTAAATTATTGCACAAAAATTCTAGGGTGAACAAGATCATTTAATTTATATATGAATATAACTTCCATCAAACAAAACATAACTTATGTTCAGATTCTTGTCTCCAATTTATTTATTTTTTAATCAGGGAAAAGCAGTGCCCTCTGTCCACTCTGTTGGACCGGGGGTATTCTAATTTCTCCATAGCGCTATTCAAACTCTTCAGATATGCTAACTGTATGAGAGAAAGAGAGACGCTTTAGAAAAATGAAATCCTGCCTAACTTCTGTTCAAGGGTTCCCCGGGGCTATATAGTGCATGATCATGCAAGTGTGGTTCAAATCCCATTTGCTGTGACAAAAAGATGAGGTCAGATTAACAACTTTTATTAAATTTAAACAACAGCTGTTGAGTTGTTGAACTGTCTCAATGTTATTCTAGCATGGCCCCAGGAAGCTGTCAGATAGACAGTCAAGCAGCAGCAGCAGCAGCAGCAGCAGCAGCGCTTCTAGCTTTGCAGCAGCATCTCAACAGGTTGGTCATTCATGCTTAATAACAGGCTTTTTTCTGGAATACATTGGCATTTTTAGAGTGGGGTTAAAGGGTAAAATACCCCATTGTAAAAAAAAATAAAAACTCCTTATTTAATTTTTCAAAAACATTACCTTTTAACTATTATACATATTACTGTGTATTAAATTAGTTTATAACTTGCTCTATTTTATACAGCTGTGATGGCTTGTGTGCACAGAGCACATATATTTGATCAAAGCCACTGCCAGTTGCTCCTAGCGCACCCTTAATAAGTCAACAATCTATGTTGTGTCCTCCAGCCTAGGTTTCTTGGAGATGTAATGCCACCTGCACTAGCCATCATTGCTCAAGCCATAAGGAGTGATGGGAAACAGCAGGGCTACCAGATCGCTGTCTATAACGATAACAGAGCAAGTAAACCCAGGGTTCAACTGATGGCTGCTGAACTTAAAGAGAGAAGCAAGTGGCAAATCTGTGCCGATGGTGTCAGACTCAGCCACTATAAAACAATGGTAAGATAAAATGGACGTTTCCAGCTTGGGCTTAACACAGCAAAATGCTTGGCAATTGATTTTTATTTATTCCATGTTTTCTGTGTTTTCTAGGCTGTGGTAGGATGGGGAGATGAATGCCAGGACTATAAGATAGCTGTTAAGGCAGTGACTGGGCAACTGGCTAATCATCCAGCCATGCAGATTAAAGCAGAGTGGCGAAGGATTCCTCGGCAAGCAAAACGAACCGCAGAGATGTATGTATCTTTATCACTTTGTATGTCCCTGTATATTTAGTCTATAGTTTATTCTAAATGTACAAGTAGGTAAACATTACAAATTCCGATCTGATCCGTTGAAAATGTTTGGTGTATTATTATTATTTAGATACAATACTAAAAGTAATAATAAGATTACAAGCCCTTAAATTAAATGTTATAAATTTTGTATAGAAATGTATAGAAATATTGCTGGACTTTCATTCAGTATAAAATGAATTTATATTACTGAAAAATGCTTTTCTCCAGACATGAATTGTCATATTGTTTAATGTAGATAGCCGTGTACAATTAAAACAAACAAACCAATAACTTGCATAGTTTAATAAAGGGTTGACAGAGTTATAATATTGTAATATGACACACATTTTCAATACATTTTGTGTTACAACATTAGGATATTTAGAATGCAGTGTAACAGCTTTCTTTCTGGGACTCAAGTGTCATTTCCTTTTCTGCACAGGTTGGCTGAATATGTACCTGGAGCTGCATTGCTGTTAGGATTTTCTGAGAGCCGGCATAAAAACCCATCCAGGCAGATTGCAGTAACATTAGCAGCAACTTCCACAAGGACCATTGATGCGGTTATAAAGACACCAAGGGTAAATATTTAACTTTACTTGAATTTCATTTGGGGTACATTCTGGAAGCCTTTAATCAAGTCTTTTTTTCATTAAAAAAATAGTATCAAATTAAGATCGGAACAGACACTGAAAATGCATTGCATGGGCAACTGGAATTGTATTGCATAGAATATTCAAAAGCTTACATTTACAGAATATGTGCCGGGTATTCCTGTGCATTTATTTATGTTTTCATTTATTATTTCTTTATGCAGATGACCATTTTCAAAAGGGCTATCCAAGTTCCTCTTGCACTGCCTGTTGGACAAAACCCCAACGAACAGCAAAAACAAGAAGGGTGGAACATCCTTAGCTCCCTTCCCGATATGTTCGCAGACGCCTTTTCAGGTTGGTTCATTTACAGTCATTTTAATTTTCAATACATGAACACAGAAGCACTTTAGAATTACACCATGTCATTAATATATTTTATATGGCAACTACCATGTATTTATGTGTAAATGGCCTTGTAAACAATATTAACTGATGTAAATAAATGGCACCACCATGGTAAAGGCCATTTACATGCAGTTGTACTTTTTCTACCATTAGTTACCATGTAAAAGAAGGAAACATTAGTAATAACCTTGTATTTACCATGTTATTACATGGTTATGCACACCACATAATCAAACGTTTTTACCAACATAAATGTCAAAGTTTGTATTAACAAGGTTATTACTAGGGCATCTGATTTTCGGGTTTAAACCCGAAAACTCTCAGAATAGGCATATACTGTATATGAATAAATGCATGCACAGTTGCAACAGAGCAGAACTGGCACTGATGATAGTAGGCTGATTTACCTATTAAAAAAATGTGGCTTCTTAGTATAATTTATACATATAATTTTTTTGATTTTTCAAAATTACAGCAATATAGCTTTAAGGTTTTTTCTTTTTTTGCACACTTTTCTTCCCAGTTATTTGTTTTATGAGTGTGTGTTTAAGCCAAGAGCATTTAGATGTAACAGTCGATCATTTCACTTTGTAAAACAGCATGGAGTTGTTTAGTTTTCCTGTATGTTCTGTGTGCAATTATACTTGCTACTCCAGTACAAAATAAAACTTGATTGGAATGGAGAAATGCCTATATATAAAGAGAGAGAGAGAGAGAAAGAGAGAGAGAGAGATGTTGTCAAAAGTTTGCATACCCCAATGTGTGGAAATATACATACGCTGGGGATTTAAACTGTTCATGACAACTTTGTTATCAACACTTTGTGCTTAAGCATTTGTTTATTTCTTTCTAAAGAAAATCCAATTTCTACCCAAATATTTATTCTTTCTTGAGCATATCTTTAAAAAATCCACCTGATTTCACTCAATTTTTTCATTAAATAATTCTACCCAGTTTTTTAAAAAGCATTAGATTTCACCCAAAAACCAGACAGCCTAGTCATTACATTATTCCCATTTTCGTTTCCAGCTCAATGCACATCAGCAAACAACACATTGACAACATTCAATGATGTCAAATTCAGGACTGAAATGCCTATATCCTGCAATCAAGTCCTTGCTCAAGATTGTACCTCTGATCTCAAGTTCATTGTTCTAATGAAGAAAGATGAAACCACTGGAAAAGAATCGATTAATGTGCAGCTTGGTGATGTGTGAGTTCAGTCATCTCAAGTATTAACACCAATCCTACACTCTTCAAAACAAAATTAAAGAGCCAATAGTCACAAATAAAGTTGTAATCTATTGCACTACCACAGTAAGAGAGTTCTACTGTACTGCGGCCAATGTGAAACCTCCTTTGTGTTGCCATCACTGGTAATGCTGAGAATGTATTGGTATTATAGTGGTATCCCAACACATTTTCAAGGTTAACTTGTGTACATTTAGTATTGGTATAAAAAAAAGAACACTACGAAGATTTTATGTTAATTGATGTATTTTGAGTTCTTCTCATGACATGAGCACTGGTTTGCACTATGTATTGTTTTAGGTATTTATCTCAAAAGGACACACACACTGCTGGCAACCTAACCCAACAGACATTCTGAAATGCATTCTAAAATGCAATCTTTTATCTAAACCTTCTTTCTAGTAATGTTGATATGCATCCAGATGAAAGCAGCATATGGCTCACGGTTAACGGCCTGAAAATTCCAATGAGCAACCTCCCATACGTGGATTCAACAGGTTTGTGCATTGCAATACACTGTACAGATGCATGACAATGGTTAGTGACACAAAAAATATAGTGTGGATGGGGGAATGCTACAGACTTTTCCCATGACTCTGCTGAGTATTATCAAAACACCAAAATAGTAATATGAAATAAATACTTTTCAACTCATCTGATAATTAAAATACAGAATGGCGGGGCAAATTGTAATATTTGTGTTGTGATTTTTTAAGGTTCAATAACAATCCAGCCAATTGGGACAGGGCTGTCTCTCAGCGCTCAAAGCCATGGAATCAGTGAAATATATTTTGACGGAAACACTTGGAAGGTGCAGTGAACTTGCAGTCAAATTCAAAGAAACCAGATTTTATTTGAAAGGTCAACTAGCATTTTTCTGAGAAACTTTACTATGCCTTCCAGGTTAAAGTTGCTTCCTGGATGAAGGGAAAGACCTGTGGAATATGTGGTCGTGGAGATGGAGAATTGAAACAGGAATATCAGACACCAAATGGATATGTGGCCGAGGACTATGTGAGCTTTGCACATTCGTGGATCATTCCGGGGGAGGGCTGCGGAACCAGTGAAAGTAAAGCATTTTGATATGTACTTTTATTAATACAAACTGCTTAAGTTTTATCACACTGATAATAATGTTGCAATGCAAATTGCAATACAATGTATATTGCTATGGGCTGTGAGTGTGTGTGATTATTTTTAATAGCAAAGTATTTTTTTAACTTAATATAGCTTTACCTTTTCTGTTGGGACATCCCATAGTTTTGTAGACGGTTGGTCTTGAAGAACACTATTATTTGGGATTTGAACCCAAGAACTCAGATCCAGTACTGTACATGACAGTTTCTCTCCCCATTGCTTGATGTGTTGTCTGTGTTGTTACAGAATGTAGACTGCAGCATGAGTTTGTGAAACTGGAGAAGCAGGTGCTTCTCGATGGACAGGACTCCAAGTGTTATTCAGTGGAGCCTGTGCTGCGTTGCCTGTCAGGGTGCTTCCCACTCAGAACTACTCCTGTCACCGTTGGTTTCCATTGCCTTCCAAATGGTAGGTTTCTGTTGTGCTGTAATAAAACAAATCATAAAGAAAGGTCTGCCACTGCGTTGAACCATGCAGCCAGAGCCATGCACCTGGGTCCACAGCACGTAGTGCAAAGGACTGTGAATTTCACAAAGCTGGGCTTTAGCATCCCATATCCTGTCTTGTGGAAATGAGATACAATCTTACAGAGCTTAACAAGAGAGTGAAGCAGTCTGGCTGGGATAATGAGGGGAAAATTGCAGTTTTCACTGTAGCTGTTTAAAAAGTTTAATTTAAAAAATAGAATAAAAAAATCTCTTTTCTCTTCCAGAATCGTACGTGACCAGAACGGATGGCAAGCTGAGCTTCTCAGAGAAGAGTGTGGACATTAAAGATACTGTGGATGCCCACGTAGCCTGCCGCTGCAGTGCTCAGTGTGCTTAACTGTAGTACATTGAACGATGTACTGTATATTTGCCTAATCTAGACATCAATTCAAATGTGTTAAGGTTGACCAAGCTGATCATTACTTTAGATCTATCTATCTATCTATCTATCTATCTATCTATCTATCTATCTATCTATCTATCTATCTATCTATCTATCTGTCTATCTATCTATGTATCTATCTATCTATCGATCTATCTATCTATCTAAGGATTTAATAAATTCAGAACAGCATGCAAATAACATTGTCTGTGTTTTCTTTTAAAAAAGCAAAACAAAAACTATTGTTAAGGGGATTAACAAATGTACAAATATTTTACTGGTATTCTAAAAACAACTGTGTCTTTTCACATGAGGTCAGTTTGCCTTTAACGTTGAAGGGTCCATGAATGTGTATGGACGAGACTCATGGAAGTAGATTCAATCTAAAACTAAGGTGGATGGGTGTTCTGAGAAGCTGTGAACAATTGTATGGCTTTCCAGCTTGCCGTTTCTCTTAAGCAGCATCAAATCAAACAATTTCTGAAATTTGAGGCTCCATAAATTGGAAGAGAGATCTTATGCAGGGATGTTTTACCTTTTAAAGGGTGGGAACTGGGTCTACAATTTCCACAAATCAGACAAACCTTTACTGAAAAAAAGTAGGGTCTGCGTTAAAAGCATTGAAAACAACATAAGAAGAAAACATGTATTTTTATTTTAACAACTGAAGCATCTCACCCATATTTTTATGTATTTAGAAGCATATTAAAATCTAGAAGTCATTTTTGTTGTGGGTAGGCTTATTTTCAAATGATAATACATAGTCGTAAGCAGTGCTGACAGGGGGGGGGGGGGGGGATCAGGACAACTGTACAGGTGCCCCAAGATCAAGGGGCCCCCCAAAAATTACAGACTTCTTTTTTTTAGTGAATAAAATAATAATTGCAAGATTTCTACAGACCCAATTGACAGCAAACTACTTTTAGGACATGTGACTGTTGTAGCGTCTAAACACTGCTTAAAATTGTAATGAAATGCAGTTTGTCTGGTTTAATGCAGATGAATGAATCAGACACTCAAGCCCATGTTCATAAATATTTTTTAGCACAATTGGGTTTCCTACTGATACCAATGCTGTTCTCTGATAGTAAATAGGTTAGTACGTTTAGATTTATCTCACACATTAGGCTCAATTTAGTGCCCTTTATTTAACTACTCTATTATTTGTACCATTGTATAAAATAAAATCTAAGAAATTATAACATTGACTCAAGTTTATTCACGCTTAATATAACCTGTTATTTATTGGTAATTTCCACTGCTCTATTTGAACATTTTAATGCAAGTAATGCCTCCATGATGCCAGATAGATTTCAGCCCAGAAGAATAAGTTTAAATAGTGCTCCTATTAATGGGTAAAGCCTGGCTTCCAAACAATCGCTCACTTTAAGGTGCACACTATGATTATTCAGAGCAGTGTGCCTCATTTAAATGAATTATCATGCATTACCATGCAAATCACGTATTCATTATGATTATCATAGTGTGGCACAATAAAATCAGTGTGTGCCTGTGGCAGAGTGTCCCGCCCCTTTATGTTTCTTAGTGTTTTATGTTGTATGCAGTATGTTAATGTTGGTGTTTATGTATAAAATACACAGGATTTAAATATGGGTTACTAGCAGCGTGTTTAAAATGTATATGTGTATTTAGGCACGAGGATTGCACAGCACTTCACGTGCAGGTAAAATGTAATATGTGAGCACAGGAAATTACACTTAATGAATTCACGTGCAGTTGTACCGAGACTCCAATTAAATGATTGGTTAGCAATCGAGTCTCGGTACAGCTGTATAAAAGCAACATGTTTTCACTCACTCGGGGTTGTGTCTTCGGTGAGTGGAGAAAGGATGGGGAGAAGGAGAAAACAAAAAGAGAAGTAAAACTAAATAATTAATTTAACTAACCGTGTTTGTCTGTTCGTCCACTGTTTGTTTACTGTTTTGTCATTTTGTTTGTCTATTTTGTTTGGCGTCAAGTGCCGTGTGCTCTTTTGTTTAAACCTTTTTGTTTCATTAAAACACTGAGCACAGTCATTGTGCCTCAGTTCTCATCCGCCTGTCCTTGTTGTGGAGTGTGTTTCTGGTCTGACGTCACCCCTGCAAAGCCATCCTGTTCACAGTGCCATAATATGCCCACTATTTTGCGTGATAATGAATACAATTGCAATAGTAAGTATAGGAATCATGAACATGCATACTAATTGCAATTATAGTGCATCATAAAGTTTAACGTCCTTTCATAAATGAGGCCCTTTATCTGAACCACCAGGCATATGCTAATTATCCCTGTCCACAATTTATGACTTGAAGCAACGAGCCATCCACAGGTCACATCTCTCAAGAGCGTATTCATAAAATAAAATCTTGAAGACTACAACAGTGGCATGTACATTTTCTTTTAAAACATCATCTACTTTATCTGTTCAAGTGTATTCATTTATTTAAATTGGTAAACAAGATTGAATTTTCTACATCTGAAGGATGGCCTTCTTTCATTTGATATTTTGTTTCTTATCTGTAAATGATGCAAGTTTAATTTACAGATTGTAAGTATTGCAAACAGTTGAAAGGTTTACGTCCTGTTCATCTGATACCACTACTGCATGTTTAGCTTACACATTGCCAATATTTGGTTAATCAATACAGGGCAAAACACATTGCAATGTGATAAGCAATACAGTATACTACTTTTTTATTGTACTGTGTATATATATATATATATATATATATATATATATATATATATATATATATATATATATATATATATATATATATGGCAACAACGGAAAGACCTCGTGACAGCATGGAGAGAGAGCTGACAGGAGGAAAGAGACCCCATTGGGGCTGGCAAGTGTTAGCTCCCCTGGTCAGCAGTATCCAGCTCTGTATTTTCAAAGGTAAACAGGATGCTGGAGATACTCACCCAATGCGTCTAACCCATTTATTCAGTGCTGGTCAGGCATATCAGGTCCAATTTATTTTCACACATGCTGTTTATTTTACACACGCTGTTTAAAATTTTGGTTTTTCAGAGTAAAACAGGTTCAAAAGGCATTGAATCGCAAAAAAACCCCACTCAGTACTGTATCTACAGCCAAGCCCCACCTCTTGTTCACTGTATTTTTCATCAACCCTTTATAGACGTGCATACTGATAAACTCCTCAATAATGCGATCCAAGTCATTATTTTATTACTATAAAATCTCAAAAAGCTCTGCAAATGCCTGTGATATTCTTTGAGCGCTGGATGCAGAAGCAGCTGCCTCCTATGTTATGTCCGTGTTATCTCTGTAGTGGATGGGGTTTCATTCGGCTTCTATTGGTCTCACTCTGCCATTGAAAGGTTTTCTCTGCTTTTTCCAGAGAAAAAATGACTAGAGACCTGTGCTTTATGTCTTTTTGATGATGATGTACAGGGTCCAACATTGGACTGGAAAGGGAAAATTGTAATGTCGGACCTGGTCCGACATAGGACAGCAAAGGTTTAAAGAGAAAAATACCTCTAGAGTCTGCGAGAGCGGCGGTGGAAGATGACTCAACAGTGGATAACATGGTTAACGACTTAGGAACGGAAACAGATATGAGAATGGAGAATACTTCACAAAAGACTAGTTCAAGATCTGCAGTTAACAAAGACATGGAACTCCAGGTTTGTGTCTGTGGCTGGAGCAAGGCGAGAATGAAATGCTTGAGGGAGAAGGGACAAGGACCTCACATTGATCAGTACTTCTTACTATGTCAGTCAGGTCAGTCGTATGAAATCCAGCGACAGGAAGCAAACATCAGTTAGCAGGATATCAGCACCCCTGTCATAGATGTGAGGAGGGCTTGCTTGGCTACAACTAGTGATGAACCTAATGATCCTTGTGAACCCGGTCAAATGAACCACCATAAAAGAGAAAAGAACCTCAACGGGCACAAGCCTGGAGTTAAATGGCCAAGAGCTTGTGAGCAAATTGCGTGGGACACAGTAATCACGGATCTCTGTTTTACTTTGGAAAGGTTAAATGGAACAGTTAAAAAGAAGCTGGATAAATTTGGGGAAGGAAAAAGGAAAGGAAGGAAAAAGTACAAACTATTCCTGGAAAGTCTAGACGGCAGCAGGAGATTGAAAGCTTAGAGAAAGGAGGCAGTTGAGGAAGCAATGGAGACAAGCAGAACAAACTCAGAAGGAGGGACTCAATCTGTTACAAAGGGTCATAAAAGATAAGCGTGCAACATTGCACAGAGCTGAACGTCTACGGAAACGCTACAAAAAATAAAGAGCGTGCGAGAACTAACTTATATAATTTGTAAAGAAGATATTCACCAGTGAGAACAGTTACATATTTGAAGGAAACACATACAGATTCAAAAAGACAGGAGCCTATGTTCCTTCAGACATCCCATCTATCAATCCACCTGAATATCAAATGGAGGACTCTGCACCTAAGTGGAAAGAAGTAGAGCAAGCTATGAAAAAAGTAAGGGCATCATCAACTCCAGGGCCTAATGAAGTTCCATACAAAGTGTACAAGAGTGCTTCTGGAGTTCTACGAATCACGTGGAAATTGATGAAAGTGGCATGGGAAAAACAGGTTGTACCAAGAGCATGGCGCCGAGCAGGTGGAGTCTTTATACCAAAAGAAAAAGATTCTACAAGCATCGATCAGTTTCGTCCTATTTCCCTATTAAACGTAGAAGGCAAGATTTTCTTCAGCATTATTGCTCAGAGATTGTCAACCTACCTATTAAAGAACTGCTTCATTGATACTTCGTTACAAAAAGCAGGCATTCCAGGTTTCCCAGGATGCTTAGAACACAGCAGCGTAATCTGGCAACAAATTCAATCAGCAAAAAAGGAGAGGAAGGAGCTCCATGGGATATTTCTGGATTTGGCTAATGCATATGGTTTACTACCACATGAAATTCTTTGGACAGTATTTGATTTTTTCAGCTTACCGATAACAAAAACACATTTAGTGAAAGCCTACTTTGGAGATTTGCAATTTAGGTTTTCAGCTTCAGAATTCAGCACTACATGACAATGCCTAAAAGTTGGAATAATGGCAGGATGTACCATTTCTCTACTGGCTTTTACCATGACAATGGAAGTAATTATTAGGGCATCAATGGGTAGTGGGAGGAGAGCGCTTGTCTTCTGGAATGTGACTAATACCAATTTGAGTATACATGTATGACATGAGAACCATGACTACAACAGTTGCCTGCACTAATCTGTTATTTGGCAAATTAACTAATAACATTGAATGGTTACAAATGCAATTCAAGCCCACAAAATCAAGGAACATTTCTATAATTAAAGGTAAAGTAGTAGATAAAAGGTTTTACATTAATGGTGAAGTAATACAAACAGTGTCCGAGAAGTCAGTGAAAAATCTTGGGAAATGGTACGATGGGTATCTAAAGGACACACTTTGTGTGGGAGAAGTTAGACAACAAGCAGTGGAAGGGTTGAAGAAAACAGACAGCAGTGCTTTACTGGTCAAACTGAAACACTGGTGCTTTCGGTTTGGTCTACTGCCAAAACTGCTGTGGCCACTGATTGTGTACAAGGTTTCCTTTATGGTAAACGAATACTACAGCTACCAGTCTGCTCTAACTGAAGAGTTTAAGTGCTCCAAAGTCTGACTGGAAATGACATTAGTAGATTCACATGACAAATGCATAAGGGAGGCAACACCTGTTTTGAAAACTGGAAGAAAGTGGGTGGCAAAGAAAGCTGTGGAAGATGCTAAGGCTGCCCCTCAAACCTGTAATATTATGGGGCAAGTTCAGCATGGAAGAGGGAGTCTTGGTCTCAGTTCAGCTCCTCCTACATGGCACAAGGCAACCCCAGCTCAACGGAGGAAGCTGGTAGTCAATGAGGTGCAAAAGCAAGAGGAGAGGATGAGGTGTGCAAAAGCCATTTCCCAGGCCAAGCAGGGAGAATGGATGAGATGGGAGAGTGTGGAACAACGCAAGATTGGCTGGCAAGACCTATGGACAATGGAACAGAGCAGGATCAGTTTCCTCATCAGATCAACATATGATGTTCTCCCACCACCACAGAACATAAACCTTTGGGTGGGTGAGAATCCCTCATGTTCTTTGTGTACATCACCTGCAACATTAATATACAATTTGACATGATGTAAGGTGGGTCTTAGCCAAGGGTGGTTTACTTGGCGCCATGACCAGGTGCTGCAATGTTTGGCCTTAGCATTGAAAGACAAGCTTAACCTGCCCAATAAGTTGACACCAGTTGCATCAAAGTATTACACACAAAAAACAATATTCCTCTGTCCAGGAGAGCAACCACCAATAAAAGGTGTTAAAACCAAGCCTCGTCCAGGAAAACTGGAAGCTGCTAGAGACTGAAAGATGCTGGCAGATGTTGGTCAATGGCTTATTTTTCCACCTCAGATTGCCACCTCAAACCTTCGACCAAACATTGTCTTGCGGTCTGGATCAGTACGCCTTGTTCATCTGGTAGAGTTAACAGTATCATGGGAGGATGCTCTGGATGAGGCTTATGAGAGGAAGAAACTTTGGTATGCTCAACTAGCTGCTGAAGCGGAACAGTGAGGATGGAGAGTCAGAGTTTTCCCAGTGGAGGTGTGTTGTCGAGGATTTTTGGCACACTCTACAACTCGGTTTCTCAGAGATGTCGGTTTCAGTGGCCAAGAGTTGCGTCGCACAGTGAAGAATTTATCTGAAGCAGCAGAAAGGAGCAGCAACTGGCTGTGGTTGAGACGGAAAGATTCTGGATGGGGATCTTAAGCACAATAGAAAAAAAAACAACGCTGATATACAGGTAAGGAAGCTGGGCTGAGTTGAGTGGGGGATGGAGGGGGCTGATACTGAGACACCAGGATTACTGTTGAGCCTTCTTGAGCCAGCATTGCAGCCGTTGTGTGTGCTGATGCGCTGGGGAGGCAAAATAAGCTGATCCCTGGAGCCAGCATTACACTTCAGCCATCTACACTAGGGAGAAGGATATCTACATCAACAGATGAGATAAAAAAAGCAAATGAATGGAGATGCAGATGGATCACATTAGTTTACTGTAAAGCTACGTCTTAGTTGGTGCTTATCTTGGTGAGTCGAGTTCAAATCAGCAGTTTTAACATCTGCCCTCATGTAATGGAAATCATGTATGTATTCGTATACAGTGCCAAGAAAAAGTTTGTGAACCCCTTAGGATTTTTACATATTTCACATATTTCAAACATAAAATGTTATTAAATCTTAATCTAAGTCCTAATAATAGACAAAGATACCCTGATTAAACAAATGACATAAAACATTACACTTTTTCAACATGTATTTATCCACAAATGATTCAACATTCAATATCCATTTTTGAAAAAGTATGTGAACTTTTAAATTCAGTAACTGGTGGCACCTCTTTGAGCAGCAATGACTTCAACTAAACATTTCCTATAACTGTTGATCAGTCTCTCACATAGTTTTTGAGGAATTTTGGCCCATTCCTCCTTATAGAACTGCTTCAACTCAATGACATTTGAGGGCTTCCTTGCATGGACAGTTCGCTTGAGGTCGTGCCACAACATTTCAATGGGGATTAGGTCCGGACTTTGAGTAGGCCATTCTAAAACATGGAATTTCTTCTTCTGCAGCCATTCTTTTGTAGATTTGCTTGTATGTTTAGGGTCATTGTCTTGCTGCATGACCCACTTTCAGTTCAGCTTCAGCTCATGGACGGATGGCTTGACATTCTCCTCTAGAATCTTCTGATACAATGCAGAATTCATGGTTGTGTCAATGATGACTCATCTGTCTAGAGAAGTCTTGTTGATCATCTAAGTGCTCTTTGGTGAACTTCAGATGGGCAGCAATGTTCTTTTTAGAGAGCAGTGGTTTCCTCCTGGCTATCCTTCCATGAACACTATTCTTGTTCATCTTTTTCTGTTAGTCACATTAGCCAAGGCTAGAGTGCCCTGCAGATCCTTGGATGTTACTCTGGAGTTCTTTGTGACTTCCCTGATGATTTTCTAATTTGTTCTTGGAGAGATTTTGGTAGGATGACCGTTCCTGGGTAGAGTGACTGTGGTCTTGAACTTTCTCCATTTATCGACTATCTGTCTGACAGTGGATTGGTGGAGCCTCAAATCCTTTTAAATGGTTTTGTAACCCTTTCTAGACTGATGAGCATCAATAACTGTTTTTCTGAGGTCCTCAGAGATTTCTTTTGATCGTGGCATGACATGTTTCCACACACCTGTATGGTGAAGACTAAACTTACAAAGTTTCTGATCTTTATATAGGTTGAGCCTCCCAAACTCACCCCTGAAGATCTATCTAATTATTTAACACCTGATTCTAATTATCCCCGTAACTGAGCTGATGAAACCAGGGTTTCACTTACTTTTTTCACATACCTTGAATCTTAATTACTAATTTTTATATAATTGCATACTCATTTTGTTTCAAAAGACATGGAATTTGTTAATATAAACCCTATTGGATATTTAAGAAAATACTTTTTTGGTTTTGAATCAAGAAGGCTATCATGGTAAAACTATGGAATTTCCATAATTATCATTGGGGTTCACAAACTTTTCCTCGGCACTGTATATTTCTGTTTGTGATTTTTTATTTTACTTTTTTTAGTTTGTATCAAGGCACTGTACTCATAGTTAAGAGAGATAACCTGTTCAGTAATGTGTTTTACCACTTGGGTTGACTGTTATGTGTGTTTTGACTTGTGGAACAGCAGATGAGGAGTAAATTCATACACTACCATGACTACAAATGGTAATAACAATTCCTCTAGCCTCCCTATTAATTTCATTAGTTGGAATGTCAAAGGACTCAACCATCCACTCAAACGGAGTAAAGTATTATAACACCTTCAACAACTTAAAGTAAGCACTGCATTCCTGCAGGAGACTCATCTCTACACATCAGATCACTTTTGTATAAGGGGGAGGTGGGTGGCGCAGCTCTTTCTTTCAAATTTTCACTGCAAATCCAGATGGGCAGCCATTTTGATCCATAAATTGACCCCTTCTGTGTGACTGCAGACCTGAATGGCCGCTACGTGATTGTAACTAGAAAACTTTTTAATATCACCCTGGTCCTGTCTAATGTCTATAATTCCAAACTAGGATGATAAACGTTTTATTTTTGGCATTCCTGTCTGAGTTAAACTCACATCATTTGATTCTAGGAGGTTTTCCTCAAGGATTTGCCTGTATTTAGCTCCATCCATTTTGCCCTCTACCCTGACAAGCTTCCCAGTCTCTGCCGATGAAAAGCATCCATATAGCATGATGCTGCCACAGCATGCTTATCGCTACCGTTTCAATACTCGCCATCTGTATTTAGAACAGGGGTGTCAAACATACAGCCCGCGGGCCGTATCCGGTCCGTGGAATATAATTTTTTTATTCACTAGAATACAGGTAAAAAATAGTGCTGGGACAAACATAAAAGAACTGATGTTTTTTCACATATATTCAAAGGCAAAAACAAATGTCTGTGTCCATCAGAAATTATTTAATCTGTGTGAGATTTTATATTGTCGCATAAGCCGGCAGCGAGATTTACTCTGCTGGAGCCGCTGCTTGCGTTCCCTCACTGCTGCTGCTGGTGTCCCATTGGCAGGCATGGAGCAGTGGAGGCTTTCTCCTGGTGTGCTCTGACTGTCAGCTAAGATCAGCCCGAGCGTTGCTGTTCACTCTATTTCAATTAAAATAGCTTTCTATTTTGGAAGCTTGGATTCTTACCGCCGCTACAGTCGGGGTCCGTTTCTGTCTGCAATATTATGATACAGGTCATACTTGCAAAACTCGTATATTAATCAACGTTTTAATTTTCTTTCAAGTTGCAATCCTAGTTTTTGTTAATTGGAATGCAAAAAAATAAATAAAACAGTGAGTAAATATTGTTTGTATTGTGCAAAGCTGTATTTTTAATGTGTGTTTTATTTGAATTGTTTATTCAAGTTAAAAACCAATGTTATTACTTTATAAAAATGCGTCTATGACCACTTTATTTATTGCCAAGACACACCAAGGGCAGGGATTTATTTTTTTTTTAAAGTGTTTTAACTTGAAATTCACACATGATTTAACTACTGTATTGCTTCATTGTTTCGTAGTTAATTCACAAGGGTAAAGTAAGGCCCTTCTTAATTCTGGAGTATTTTTCAACTTTAACACAGTTCTACGTATAATGACTTTGATAACGTTTTTAAAACGAATATCCGAACAAATATCTAAATCTTGAACGAATATCCAAACATAAAAATTCCATGTTCGTCCCAACACAAAAATAAATGCAAAATATAAATAGATACGGATCAATTTTAGCACTCAGCAAAAAGATAAAGAACATTAGTGACTGCTACTTCTGCTCCTGATACCTGGAATCTTTGCTTGCACCAGTGCATCAGCATCTGGATCAAATGACTGGGCTGAAGATATCGTGAGTATCGAGTTAAGTTGAGAATAACATTTTGATTTGTTGATATTCATGACGGAGAAAGATTGCTGCTTCTTAAGACACTATCTCAGTAGCATTTCTTCAAAAACAGCTATCTTGTGAGCAATCACATGGCTTGCCTTAACAGCAGCATCACTTCTGCTACAAGCATTAGTAAATATTAGTTGCTGCTTTTTCAATGACTGTACTAATTCAGAGTATTTATCTTAAACTACCGTTCCTGTATATGTATCATATTTCCTGCCATGGTTTGCTTCATAGTGTTTTTTTATGTTGTATTATTTCACAACAGACATTGTTGCTTACAAATAAAGTACACTAGCTTTCCATTCATGCCCTCAAACAAATACGAAATTCCCCATTTCTCTTGAAACACACAGCACTTTTGTTCCACCTTTCTCTTCACGGATAAAGACAAGATGACACTTGCCACTACAGAACCTTGTTCTGGTATCACTGGTGTCGTCTACTCGAACCAGCTGACGCACTGCTGTCTCACCCAGCGATTGACAGCAATAATAGCAACATGACAATTTGTGTTGCTCGTGCAAAGGGGTTCGTCTTTGTATTTTTATAACTTTCACCCGGCCCACGCCAAGCGCCAGAGTATGGGATCAGGCCTGCCAAACTAAACGAGTTTGACACCCCTGGTTTAGAAGAATTTGTCGTGACGTCTCGCCTTATTTTTCTAAATTGCCACACGTTTCGTCTCCCCCCCACCTTACAGAAGAAATTGGCGCTGTGGCAGGAAACAGATGGGTACGGTGCAGTGGCGTTTGTGCTGTTTATTAAAGAACAAAAATAAATAAAATGTTTAAACAAAAATAAACACTGCTCACAGAGCAAAAATAAAACAATTAAACAAAATAAATCTCGAACACAAAAATAAACTGCACACAGGTCAGGCTGGGCAGATTGCTGTCACTGAAACTGTGTTTTCAATATCAAGCTCTCGCTCTCGCCTCCGTACAGCCACCCCGAGCAGGGAGAGCTGCAGTCTTAAATACCGTGGCCGAGGGGTTTAACTAGTTTGTAATTATTCTATTACCCCTCAGCCACAATCTGCACGAGTTCATTAATTTGTGTGACTGCCGGGTAGTTTAACAATGCACTAGCTGACAGCCACACATTAACACAAGGTTTTTAATGTGGATGGGGCTTCCCATCCACGCTACAAAACAATAACACACGGCATTCTCCGACATCTGTAAACAAATATAAAACAATAAACAAATACAAAATAACACAGGGGCGGAAGGGGAGACCCCGTTCTAAAAATAAACAAACAATATGATTAAACAGCAGGGCTTTTCTACCACCCTGCTACATATCCCCCTCCTTGTGCGAAGCACACATGGCCCCACATGGCCCTCAGTCTCAATGTCCCGGAAGAGGGGTCTGTAGTAATCCATGGGGGTGGCCATGGTGGGAGATTCTCCTCCCCCGATGTCTTCCTGGCTGGTAGCTCCCTCTTCCGGGGCTTCAGCCACTGTTCCTCCTGCTGCGAAAGTACCATCGCTGCCATCTCCAGTGCAAGAGGGGGAAGCCCTGCTATCTCCAGTGCCAAAGGGAGAGGAGCCATCAATGCTGTCTCCAGCATCAGAGGGAGAGGAGCCATCTCTGCCGTCTCCACCAGCAGAGGGAGAATGCCTTCTGGTTTCGCCTCTACAGCCTGAGGTGCAAGAGCACGAATGCCAAGTCTGCTTATAATGCGGGCTTGGGCGTGTTTTTTGAGAGTCGTGGGTTAACATTTGCATAAACAGCCATACTCTAACATGGGTTTGCTTGTTTTGGGCTTGTTTTGAAAGGCAGTGCCGTTTGACACTTGGCACCACTGGTAACCTTCCCCGTCTCACAGGCAGCAAGTGATTCCACCTTATTTTGTTGTTGACAAAATGAGTTTGTGCAGGATACAGCAGAGAGTGGCAATTTGGGGAACTAACTAATGCAGCACTTTAGACCATTTCATCAGTATCCGTCATCTCCCTTTTGAGTGCCCACTACTACCCGTATTTGCCCAAGCGTGGTGTTGAATGCTTCCTCATCAGCTCCGTCTGGACGGCAGGGTTTATATATATATATATATATATATATATATATATATATATATATATATATATATATATATATATATATATATATATACACACATACAGTGCGTATAGAAAGTCTACACCCCCTTGAACTTTTTTCACATTTTGTTGTGTCAGTGCATCAGAGTTTCATGCATTTAAATGAGGATTTTTTCCCACTTATGTACACACCATACTCCACACTGTTAAGGGCAAAAAAGTTTTTATTGAGAAAAAAATTATATACTAAAAATACAAAACTGAAATATCATAATTGGATAAGTCTCAACCCCCCTGAGTTAATACTTGGTGGAAGCACCTTTGGCAGCAATTACAGCTGTGAGTCTGTTGGGATAGGTCTCGACCAACTTTGAACACCTAGATTTGGCAAAATTTGACCATTCTTCTTTACAAAACTGTTAAAGCTCTGTCAAGTTTCTTGGAGAGCATTAATGGAAAGCTGTACGCAGGAAATAAAAATGTACATTATAAATATCATATGGGAGATATTGAAATTGGAGAAGGAATCTATGAAAAAGACCTAGGAGTTTTTGTTGACTCAGAAATGTCTTCATCTAGGCAATGTGGGGAAGCTATAAAAAAGGCTAACAAGATACTCGGATACATTGTGTACATCAAGGGAAGTAATGTTAAAACTGTACAATGCACTTGTAAGACCTCATCTTGAATATTGTGTGCAGTTCTGGTCACCTCGCTATAAAAAAGATATTGCTGCTCTAGAAAGAGTGCAAAGAAGAGCGACCAGAATTATTCCGGGCTTAAAAGGCATGTCATATGCAGACAGGCTAAAAGAATTGAATCTGTTCAGTCTTGAACAAAGAAGACTACGTGGCGACCTAATTCAAGCATTCAAAATTCTAAAAGGTATTGACAGTGTCGACGCAAGGGACTTTTTCAGCCTGAAAAAAGAAACAAGGACCAGGGGTCACAAATGGAGTTTAGAAAAAGGGGCATTCAGAACAGAAAATAGGAGACACTTTTTTACACAGAGAATTGTGAGGGTCTGGAATCAACTCCCCAGTAATGTTGTTGAAGCTGACACCCTGGGATCCTTCAAGAAGCTGCTTGATGAGATTTTGGGATCAATAAGCTACTAACAACCAAACGAGCAAGATGGGCCGAATGGCCTCCTCTCGTTTGTAAACTTTCTTATGTTCTTATGAAAGCAATCTTCAAGTCATGCCACAGTGATTTGATTGGATTTAGGTCGGGGCTCTGACTGGGCCACTCAAGGACATTTACCTTTTTGTTCCTTAGTCACTCCAGTGTTGCTTTGGATGTGTGCTTTGGGTTGTTGTCATGCTAAAAGGTGAACCTCCGTTGAAATAGTATTTACTACTAACAACATGACACCCCACTTATGACATTTGAAAAACAATTTTGGCAAGAGCAGTAAAACACATTATTAACCAACCAGGCACAAGGTAGTTTGCTTTATTACAGCAGCTTAGAGTCACATGTGTACAAGTTCTCTGCACATGGAAACCACATTTTCACAAAATGTCACTAGTAATCTTCAAAAACAGCACAAGTACTTTACACACAGCTAATTTACATATCAACCCTCACCTTTCCCATTCAAAGCATTTTACAGGAGACATTTTTCTCTTGTAAATGTCTCGAGTTAAAATAAAACTCGCATGGAAACCCCATGAATGACAGAGACCCGCCGTGTAGGCTTATGTTTATTTATAATATTTGCCAGCAGACACAGTGTGTATTGGAGACAGGCGATTATTTGAGACCAGGCAATTATTTTAAGTTTTACCATTGTCTGTATTTATTTGTTTAATTTTTTAAAGAAAAATTTAACTGAATATACATTTTAAAAAATGCAACAAAGATCTAAAGAGCAGTCTAATCATTTCCCTGAAAAACACTGTACAACTGTTGTTTTTTTTTTTTGTTTCTTTGTTTTTTTGTTAATTCAGATTTCAGGCACCTACCTGCGGATGCCCATGACTCAATGCTTTATTAATTTAACAAAATAGCTGTTTTGTTTAATAGGTTGTAAATACACAACAGGGGTTCTTTTCGTATGAATAACAAGTTAGTTCAGCTCTTAGTCTAAATTAGCACTGGACTAACTTACTATAATACCTGGTTTTAGAATCACGTAGGGGACAGAAAACTGATACGTCTTTGCTCATTGCAATTGAGAACATCTTAAAAAATACCAACATACTATCTGCAGGCACTCTGATTCGTTGCAGCTGAAATTGTCCTCTGTACTAACCACAGGATCATCCACAGTTAGTACGCTGCTGTTAGTTTGTTGTAATTAACCAATAATGTAATAAAGTCTTTCATTTTTTTACCTGATTGAGTTGAGTTTGTTTTACTACTCGTGGTAATTTTTGTTATCTATGTCTATAGGTGACGCTTAATGACAGGATGTTCTAACTAATAATGTATCTCAATGAATCAGTCTTTATTTTATATAGTGCCTTTCATAGTGGAACACAATCACAAAGTGCTTTATAGATGCAATAAATACAAGAAAGTCAGTAATACTTCAAATACAGAGAAATACATAATACCGTATAAAAAATGCATAATACATTAAATAGAGTGGAAAGTACATAATACATAAAATAGTACATTAAATACAGTGGAAAGTGCATAATACATGATAGTAACATAATATGTGAAATAGTAGCAGCAGCTAATAGCAGATATCAGGCTTAAGTTGTTAAACTGTTTAATTTGTAATGGTGACAAAAATAAATTAATACATAAATAAATAAATAAAAACAAGGCATTCCAATGTTACTCCTAGTGGAAAAGTCAATATAGTATTTTTCTGTGTCACCAATTGGTACATCTGTTTTATCAATAGCCCTTTTAACCTTAGCCAGGTTAGTTTGACTTCACAATGGTCACATCACCTTATCATACTGATAACACTGTTGTCTGTATAATATTTAATCTCTTTCAATGCTATTAGGGCTGGCCAATATTACCACAGAGATATTCCGGGTAGGGCTGTGCAGAATAAATGAATTTTTTTTTTTTCTTTTATATATATTTTCTTGCCTTATAGCCTGGAATTAAAATGCATTAAAATATATATATATTTTTTCCGTTATCTACACATCCTAACCCACAACTTCTAAGTGAAAAAAATATTCTAGAAATTTGTAGAAAATTAATTCAAAATAAAAACTGAAATAGTTTGGTTGGATAAGTGTCCACCCCCCTTGTAATAGCAATACTAAATTAGCTCCACCTGTGTTAAATTGTAGTGATTCACATGATTTCAGGATAAATTCAACAGTTCCTGCAGGTTTTGCTCTGTTGAGTCTTTGCATTTCAAAGCAAAGACTCAACCATGAGCACCAAGGCGCTTTCAAAAGAACTCCGGGACAAAGTTGTTGAAAGGCACAAATCAGCGGATTGGTTTAAAAAAATATCAAAGGCCTTGAATATCCCTTGTAGCATGGTCAAGACGATTATTAAGAAGTGGAAGGTGTATGGCACCACCAAGACCCTGCCTAGATCAGGCCATCCCTTCAAACTGGATGACAGAGCAAGAAGGAAACTGATCAGAGAGCCTATCAAGAGGCCAATGGCAACTTTGCAAAAGCTACACTTTTATGGCCAAGACTGGTCAAAGTGTGCATGTGACAACAATATTCAAAGCTCTCCATAAATCTGGCCTGTATGGTAGGGTGGCATGAAGGAAGCCATTAATCAAGAAAGCCCATCATGAATCTTGTTTGAAGTATGCAAAAAAACACTCAGAAGACTCTGGCCATGTGATAAAAAGTTTTGTGGTCTGAAGAAACTAAAATGGAACTTTTTGGCCTAAATGCAAACGTTATGTTTGGCGCAAACCCAACACAGCACATCACCGAAAGGACACCATCCATACTGTGAAGCATGGTGGTGACAGCATCATATTATGGGGATGTTTCTCATTGGCAGGGACTGGGGCACTGGGGACTGGGGTCAGGATAGAGTGGAAAATGAATGGAGCAGATAAGTCTTTGAGGAAAACCTGCTGCCCTCTGCAAGAAAGCTGAAACTGGGACGGAAGTTCACCTTTCAACATGACAACGACCCAAAGCGCATAGCCAAAACTACACTGGAACACCAGCCAGTCCCGCTTCATCCAACTCCACGACCAATCACCAGCAGTTTCTGCAGTCCATGCCATTCGCCAATAGGCAGCTGGACCAATGCAAAACACAACCTCTCCCATCCCAAGTGCTTCTGTACTTTACAGACCCCACATACGTTACACAGCTCCCCCCCTTCTAAGTTTCCTCGTCCTCAAGGGGTTCAGCAAAGTCCCGATAATGTAAGGGGGGTCTGCGTCATCGCCTTGGCCTTGCCAAGAGGCTGTAACTGTACTCGGCCAGAGGAGGTAGAAAAACACGGCACGCCGAGTGACACGGCACACTGGTCGATAGAGTGGGGGACACCGGGGGTTTTGATGGGTCAGGATTAGGTAAGTGGGAGACGGTGGAACCATGAGTAGTTTGACCTGCCCCCGGTCCCAGTATGGGGCTAGCCGGTTCTGGTTCAGTACTACTCTCGCCCCTGGACGGCATTTGGACCCGGTAGGTGACCTCACCAAGGTGCTCCAGTACCTCACATGTCCCTGTCCAGGCACTGCCGAACTTCTGGCAGCACCCTCGATGGCACAGAGGATCGAAGACCCAGGCCAAATCCCCTGTGTCAAATGGCCGCCTCTTTGCCTGAGTGTTGTAGTACCACTTTTGGTGGTGGCCCACGGCCTGTAGTCGGTTCCTGGCGAAACTATGGGCCACCTCCAAGCTGTCCTGTAGTTGTCTGGTGAACTCAAACCCAGCAGGTGCCGGGTCACTGTCTGGAGGTCTACCAAATGCTAGGTCGCTTGGAGTGCAAAGTTCATGACCTAACATTAAGAAGACGGGAGTGCAGGCGGGCGATTCCTGGACTGCAGAATGACAGGCCAACAGGATCAAGGGCAGATTGGTGTCCCAGTCCTTCTGGTGAGTCACCGTGGTGATAGCAAGCTGAACAGCAAAGGTGTGGTTAAACCTCTCGAGTAGCCCGTCGCTCTGTGGGTGTAGTGGGGTCGTTCGAGTCTTGTGTATTCCTAGTCGGCTGCACATGTCTGCGAATACATGAGACTCAAAGTTGCGTCCTTGGTCGGAGTGCAGCTCCTGGGAGATCTCTCAAGAACCCCCTCAAGAGCGATTCGACCACCGTTACTGCCTCCTGGTCAGGGAGGACATAGACTTTGGGCCACTTTGTGAAGCAGTCCATAGCTACTACACAAAGTGGTTACCTTTTTCGGAACGGGGAAATGGGCCCATCACGTCGATGCCCACCCTTTCCATGGGGCCACCTGCAATGAGCTGTTGGAGGGGAGCGCGGGACCGATCCTAGGGTCCCTTCCGGGTGGTACACAGTGCTCCTCCACATCGCATCGACACCGACCCCAGTAGAAACTCTCCAGGAATCCTTGCAGTTGACACTGGTCTGTGGGGGCTGGCCATTCACTGACAGTGGTCACCTTAGATGGTTAGGTGCTGATGCCCTCTCATCCCACCTTATGGCCAAGGAAGGTCATATCCCGCTGAAGGAACCAACATTTATCTGGGTGCAGCTTCAGCCCTGCAGCTGTCACCTTCTGTAAGACCTTGCTGAGTGAGTCTAGGGCAGCCTGGAAAGTGGCTATATATAGTTTGGTATATATATTTGGTACTGTGGCAGGCTGGCGAGTGGATAGAGGCCCAGAGACAGACTGCAGTTCAAAAAAATAACTATTTTATTATAAATAAACACAAAAATGAAAGGGCACAAGGGCCAAAACAAAACAATTTAAACACAAAGAAAGACAAAAAGCAAAATTTACAAAAATAACAATCTCCAGGCTGGGCAATGCCTTCACTGGATTCAAGCTTTCCAAACAACCAAAAAAAAACCAACCTGCTTCCTCAGCTCCCTCTCTCCAAATGAGAAGCAGAGGCCTCCTTTTATATCAGGTGGCTGGGCGCTGATTGATCGTTAATCAACCTAATCAACTAATCAACCCCAGCCACCTGAACATAATAAACCCAGGCAGGTAGGGGAAGTTAACCCCATCCCTGCCAATTTAAAGGGCAGAGCTTTGCTCTGCCACAGGTACATATAGTGTATTTCAACTTCTTATTTGCATACAGCAAATCTAACACCAATTGATTAAGTAACCAGGGTATATTAGGTGTTAAATCGCTCTGGGCCACTGATTGCTAAGTTGATTCTCACAGAGGGGTAACCCCTCTATGTCACCAAACAAATCTATATTGTTTAGGAGCTTCCCTCTATAAATATTTACAGAGAAATTTTCATCCCAACGTGATTTAACCCCTTAAATACATTGTTACTTATTCTATTATAATACTTTGGCATGTATGCTATGTGTACCAGCTGTTTTGATCCTGAAATCAGTGTTGAGCTGAGCAAAAAAGAAACGAATATTGTTTAGGAGCTGCCCCTCTATAAATATCAACAAAGTAGCAGCCCAATGTGATTTAACCCCTTAAATACAAAGCCATACAGTTTGGAGTAGATCAAAGTGAATAAGAAACAGGCAAATAAGAAGCCAGCTTCATCCTCACACGTCAACATGTGTTCCATGCGAGACGTAACCTTTTCCACTACTGTAGCAATCCCAATCCCAGATGATACTTTTAAGTTGTTTTTTTTTGTTCCATCCAGCTGCTGCTGGATATTTTCGTTTGTCCAAAGAATGAGAAACTCCTGGACCTCATCGTCACTCCATAACACTCTTGCCATTTTAATTTTTTTTATTTACAGCTGCGTGCTGAACTGTGAACCTTGCCCCTTGACATTTGTTTTTAGCTACTGTCATGTGGGTTTTTAACCCAGGGAAAGTGTAACCCTGTTGCATTTACATTTAATTTTTCAACCCGAGGTGAGCGCTTCGAAGGTTGAAAATTCTCAACTTTCTGTCGGATGAGTTCACGCCGGTAAAACAGTTTCATCTTGGGTTGAAACTGGCAATGTGAAAGCACTTGCTGTTCTACCCGGGGGTCGCCCTGGGTCTAAATGGCTAGTGTGAAAAGCACTGAGTCTGGCAGTCTGAATATAAAGAGCAGTTACGACAGTTAAAGATTTCATTTTTCGAGTTTTCAATTAATAGTGCAGGGATTTCCCAAACAGTAAACTCAATTTCTGCTAAATCCGTGTTTTTCACTAATTCAGACTCAAATCGGTTCCAATCTGCATGGATTAATGAGCGTCTACTGTACTTGGAGATATCTCTCAATGCTCTATGGTGAGCAGATTTACTGTAGATTTCAGTGGTTATTTATTTGCATTTATTTATTCCATATTTAATCAGTTAGGGCACCTTTGAGATTAGTAGGCAATCCACTTGGTCAAACAAGGTTCAAGAAACTTCACAGTTTTAAAACACAAACAATGAATTGATTATTATTAAAGAATTAAGAGCAAAACCCCATCCTAAACTTTTCACACCAAAACATATATGTGTCACCAAATCACCTCCCATACATGCTAAAAAGTATTACATTGCGTTCTCTGAAAGTGATCACAAGGAGTAGAAGAAGACTGGCACATTGACATGTTAGTCATTATTAAGACACAGAGAACAACATTGCTGTTAAAACGATGAGTTTATTATGGATATTTTTACTACTATAACACTAAATATGTATTTCGATTATCGGTGCAATCATCTTGACTTGAAAACACAAAAGTTGTATTTTAGGAGCAGTGTAAACTCCATGAGCAAGCCAGGTGTGCGTTCACAGTCTCTTCAATGTCTTCATTCTTCTGGCTGAAGTTTCCTTCTCGGACATCCACAGCAGAGTCTGGGGAGGGGAGACAGTACAACAATTAGCTGTGAAAAAGGGTAATTACATTTTGTGATGTTGGGTTGAAATTGCCAGTGAACTGAGTTGGAAGACCATCTCTAATACCCACCCCTGGGCCTATCCCAAGAACCTGCTACTTGTTTAGCCAACTTGCATGGCATTAATGTATAATACAGATTAATTAGACTAATTTCCCCATTTTATGTTAGCCTCTAGAGGTAACAGGCAAATGCATCATAGTCCTACATTTGATAAACAGACTTACCAGTTGGGAGGCAGTGGAAGCCAATAGTGACAGGATAGGTTTTTACAGGGGAGCATCCAGGCATACACTGAAGTATAGAATCAATTGAATAGCACTTGACTTCTCTTCCCTGAAGGTTAACCTGTTTGTCCAACTTCACAAACTCTCACTTTAGTTTACAATCTGCAACAACAAAACATAACTTTCACTGGATACTATAGAAGTCTGCAGTAAAGTAAACTGTACCGTTTTAGACCTTTTACTTAAGTGTTGATTTGATAACCCTAAGCCCTGCTGAGGTAAGCCAGAGCTGGGTTTTTTTAAAGATAATTTTACAGAACCAGGAAATCCATTTCGATTGCATCAGCCGCTTATTTTTAGGGGTAATCCCAAGATATGTGGTTGATAATCCAGAATGATTCCCCAGTGCAGTAAAATGTTCCAAAAAACAGAGCAGTACCTCATCCTGATGGGGTACAGGTTGTAAATCAACCCTTTATTGTGACAAAATCGAAAAGAAAAAGAAACGAGGGGCTATCTCACACAATCCAAAAAACTAATTTTTATAAATACAACATTATTAATTAAATAATTATGCCCTCAAATTAACTCTTCAAGTAATAATGAAGAAATAAAAAAAACTTAATGAATTTAGGGGTTCAATTTAAAATATCTGCCAAGAGCAGATTCAAACTTAAGGCTCTGTTACTGTCACTGCAGGAGTCTCCTGGAATCACCCATGACTGAGCAAAGCTATCTGAGCTCTGGGCCAAACATCCGCCTGGCATCTGGTACTCCTTCCTGGTTTCTCCATCCCCACGGCCACATACCCCACAAGTCTTCCCTTTCATAGAGGATCCAACCTGGATCTGCATTAACAAAGAAAAACTCAGTCACCCCCACCGTTACTTTATGTATAGTACCACAGTATATGTGTGGCACTATCCAGAACACTCCAAATAAAGAGGCTTCTGTAACCACTCAAGTCAACCACAGATAATGTTCACATGCTGCCCAACATAGTCTATCATTTAATTGTTCAAAATCAGTGATTCTAACGTGTTTTTGCAGTGCTGTTTTAAATGACTAAAGATAAGTTAAAAGAGTACTGTAACCATATACCTAGTAGTTTTTCATAAATCAGGGAAAAATATATAATTATTTTTATAAAAAGGTTTTACATTATACAGTCATATCCCTTGATAACCATAGTTGAGAGCTATAGACACAAGGCCGGTCTAAGTATTTGTGTTCCACCTTTTATCTGCAGTATTAAGGGCCAACATATACAATGCTAAATGCAATTCATGTTTGAAAATGTACCTTGTATTGACCATAATCAAAGTAAACTTTGTTTAGGCCATATTTGTCTGCTGTAAGGGTTAATCCATTTTCTGTAGTGATAATTGAGATTGAATCTGCAAAACACATAAAAGTTGGTTAAATATTAAATGGGCAATGTGTACTGACAGGAATGTACTGTGCTTCTAACTGTGTAATACTGATGTTACATTTTGTAACTGGTAATAAAAGTGAATATACAGTATGATTCTACTACTGCTATCTTAGCTTGGTATCATATTGGAGTGTTCTAGACTCCAAATAGTTGGCTATTTTACTAGTAACCATTAACTGACATTTCAGATCTACAAGCAGTGTTGGGGAGTACTGCATTACATTTAACACATTACTGTAATCTAATACAATTTTTGGCAACTTGTAACTGTAATGGCAACTAAATGTGGCAACATGTTTCATTTTATGTGTTATACCAACCAGAATCATATGGCAGGTTGGAAATCTCCTCGCCATTAACTGTCACTTGAGAGGCCTGTCCATAAGAATACAATTCAATGTCCCTTGAAATAAAAAAAATACATTATATATATATATATATATATATATATATATATATATATATATATATATATATATATATATATATATATATATTGTTTCAAACATGACAGTGGAACAATGGTAATTCATGTAATATCCCATAGGAATTTCTTTCCTATGATAATCCTATAACCAGTTGTGTTTGCAGCCCTTTTAATCAAGTGTATAATTCATGCTTACTTGTTAGCCACTTTCACGTTTACTGCTTTGTATTTTGAAGACGCAGTCTGTTTTGCAAGCACTATCCACTGGAGATCAGAGGAGCAGTCTTGAGACAGAACAACCTGGCAAGAGTCTGGAAATTCTGTTGAGAACTTCTTGTTATTAAACGTGATGATTTTGTTGCTCTCAATTGTACACTGTCCTGGAAAAAAGAAATACAACAACATACATTACAATATATACTGATTCCCAAGTTGACTTCCTTGCATCATTTTCTTATTATCTTCCAAAACTATAATACTAATTCATGTGTTACTGTTTTAGTATGCAGTACTTTCATGTTTTCAGTTATGAGAAGCAGAAGTTAGATGGTAAAAATGTACAGTGAAAATCACATATCACTCCCGTCACCCTCCCAATATAAACACCACACTGAAATGTCCAGGACACAATAAAATGAGTCAGTGGGGAGCTACTGATAATATCACATTGGTGGTTTAGTTATTAGATCAACATGAAGCCTAATATTAAAAGGTTTTTGCGTAAGTTTGTTGCTATCCAGTATTGAAATAGTCCAGATATAAAGTAGGGTAGCACTGTAGTGTATGTAATATACAGAACAACAAAATGTGTAAATTTGAAGCGTTCTTTCAGTACGTTTTTAATTATTATAATGTGTTGCACACATTGCTAAATGTAATAGGCTTGTATATTGAAAGACATTGCATGAATGAATGTTACTGTGATCAATGCAGTGTCTAGTAGGCTTACTATACTATATAACAGGCATATTGGTGCCAACACCTGTTGTGAACTGACAAACTCACCTCTGGTTATTGTCATCGTTTACGCTCATATATATACACAGTGCCTTGAAAAAGTATTCAGCCACCATCCCTTTTTTCACATTTAAGAGTCTCAGATTCAGAATTTGAAATAGATTAAATTAGGATTTTTTCACACTGATCTACAAAGCCTTGAGCAACATGTCAAATCAAAAGAAAAATTCCAAAAGCTTTCATCAATTTACTAAAAATGAAAAACGGAAATGATCAGATTAAAAACGTATTCATACCCTTTGTAATTGCAAGCCTAAATTTGGATCACCTGCTTTAAATTAATCTGTGAGGATGAACAGCACTCTTTCTGTATGGTCCCACAGTATGGTAGAGACTTTCAAAAGAAAGAATCAAAATGAAGACAAAAGAGCATTCTAAGCAAGTCAGGAATGTGATTATAGAGAAGCACAAATCTGGGAAAGGGTACAAAACCATTTCAAAGTCAGTGGCTGCGATGGATGATGATGTTCATGTATCAACAATCTCCAAGGCATTCCACAAAAAGATCCTTTATGGGAGAGTGGCAAGGAAGAAGCCCTGGCTGAAAAAAAACCATATCCTTGCCCGCAAAGAGTTCGCAAAACGTCACCTAGAAGATACTGCAGTTATGTGGCAGAATGTCTTGTGGTCTGATGAGACTAAAGTGGAACTTTTTGGCCTGAATGCCAAATCAAACACTGCACACCAGCCAGGTAACACCATCCCCACCGTAAAGTATGACAGTGGTAGCATCATGTTATGGGGATGCTTTTCAGCAGCAGGGACTAACAATATTGTCAGGATTGATGGGAGGATGAATGGCGCACAATACAGAGAAATCCTGGATAAAAACCCACGCTCCACTGCCAAAAATCTCAAACTGTGGGAGAAGTTTGTCTTTCAACAGGACAATGATCCAAATCACACAACCAGAGCAACACAGGAGTGGCTTAAAATTAAGAAAATATATGTCCTTGTGTGGCCCAGTCAGATTCCTGATTTTAATCCCATCGAAAATCTGTAGCAAGACCTCAAAATTGCTGTCCATCACCGTTCCCAATTAACTTGACACAGCTTGAGCAATTTTGCTGGGAGAAATGGACAAATATTGCTCCATCACGGTCTACAAAGTTAAAAGAGACTTATTCGAAAAGACTATTGTCTGTAATAGCTGCCAGAGGTGGTTCAACCAAGTATTGACCAAGGGGGATGAGTACTTAAAAAATGATGACATTTCAGTTTTTTAATTTTTATTATTTTATTGTTTACTATTTTCTTTCTTTTTGGGGGGGACTCTGTGAAGAAGAATGTGTGACTCACAAATAAAAATTCCTCTAATGCTACTAATGCATCAAAATCCCAGGCGGTGAGACTCTTAAATGTGAAAAAAGATAAGGGAGCTGAATACCTTTTCAAGGCACTATATATATATATATATATATATATATATATATATATATATATATATATATATATATATATACACACACACACACACACACACTGAAATATCTTGCTTGCATAAGTATTCAACCCCTGTGCTGTAGAAACTCCCAGTTTGCACCAATGAAAGAAATTGCCCTAACGAGGACACAATTACCTTACCATTGGCCTCCACCTGTGAACCACTAACGTTCCTGTCACATTTTTTGGATAAAAACCCCACTGTTGAAGGATCATTGGTAAGGCTGTGAATCTGAAGGAAAATGAAGACCAAAGAGCATTCTACAGAAGATAGAGATAAAGTAATACAAATGCATAGATTAGGGAAAGGGTACAAAATAATATCCAAGTGTTTGGATATCCCAGTGAGCACAGTTGGATCAATAATCAGGAAGTGGAAGCTGCATCACACCACCCAGGCACTGCCAAGAATAGGCCATTCCTCAAAACTCAGCGCTCAAACAAGAAGGAGACTTGTGAGAGAAGCCACAGCGAGGCCAACAATCACTTTGAAGGAGATACAGAGTTCAGTGGCTGGGAGTGGAGTAATGGTGCGCCAGTCAACCATATCAAGAGCTCTGCATAACACTGGCCTGTATGGGAGGGTGGCAAGAAAGAAGCCGTTACTCAAAAAGTACCATCTGAAAGCACATCTGGAGTTTGCCAGAAAGCATGAGAGTGACCCAGCTGCGATGTAGGAAAAGGTTTTGTGGTCAGATGAGACCAAGATAGAGCTTTTTGGCCAAAACTCAAAGCGCAGTGTATGGCGCAAACCTAACACTGCCCATGCCTCAAGACACACCATTCCTACAGTGAAGAATGGTGGTGGCAGCATCATGCTGTGGGGATGCTTCTCATCAGCAGGGATTGGGCATCTTGTTACAATTGAAGGAAGAATGGATGGAGCAAAATACAGGAAAATACTGCAAGAGAATCTGCTTCAGTCTGCTAAAAAACTGAAGCTTGGGAGGAAATTCACCTTTCAGCAGGACAATGATCCCAAGCATAAGGCCAAAGCAACATTGGAGTGGCTCAAGAACAAAAAGGTGAATGTCCTACAGTTGCCCAGTCAAAGTCCTGATCTCAATCTCATTGAGAATCTGTGGCACTATTTGAAAATTGCGGTCCACAAGCGTCGTCCAACCAACCTGAACAACCTGGAGCAAATCTGCCAAGAAGAATGGGCCAAAATCACTCCGACACTGTGTGCAAAGCTGGTACATACTTACCCCAAAAGACTTAAAGCTGTTATTGCAGCGAAAGGTGGCTCTACCAAATATTAATGTGTGGGGGTTGAATACTTATGCAAGCAAGATATTTCAGTTTTTTATTTTTCTTAAAAATATTTCCCAACATGAAACCAATGTCACCTTACAATAATTGATTTTGAGTTTAAGTGTTTTAAAATAAAATATCGAACAGAACGAAATTTCAATGTACCATTTGTAATTCAGTAATATGAGAGAATTGGTCAGGGGTCTGAATACTTTTGCAAGGCACTGTATATATATATATATATATATATATATATATATATATATATATATATATATATATATATATATATATATTACAACCAATAAAACACAACAAACTTGACATTCTTTCCTCCAGGATAACAGGAATGTTAGCTATGCTCCATCTGGATTTTTCAGACTCAGAGATAGCATTCTGACCAAGAGGTAATGAAAAGGGAGTGCGAAGAGCTTGATTGAAAAGGGTCATCTGGAAAACGAAGCGAACAAAAAAAACATTTTAAAACGTATGCATGCATGGTGAAGTCACAAATACATAAAACATAATAATAAAAACAGTTACCTTTGGTGCTTTAATAACTACATCAATGGTCCTTGTGGAAGTTGCTGCTAAAATAAAAGCAATCTGTTTGGATGGGTTTCTCTGCCAGAGCTCTGAAAATCCTAACAGCAATGCAGTGCCAGGAGCATATTCAGCAACCGTGGACAGACAAACAACTGGGATTGAAAAGTGAAACAGACTTTCTAAATTGTATGTCACAATAATAATAATAATAATAATAATAATAATAATAATAATAATAATAATAATAATAATAATAATGTTCATTCTTTTAAATTCTTTAAAGAAAGAATTTACATTAACCCTAAATTAAGTAAGTGCTCTGTATGTTTACTAATAATAAGTCAAAACTATTTGCATGCTATATATAGCACAAGCTGATAACTTAATAAGCTACAGAACCATGAAGTAATAAAACAAATACAAACATTTTTGTGGCTTGTTTTGCTATCTTAGGAATCTTTCCCCACTGCATTTTGAGCTGCACAGCCGGGTGAGTGGCCAAGTTGCCAGTCGACACCTTCATGCCCACCCTGTAGTCCTGGCATTCCTCGCCCCATTGAATCTTCACCTTGGTGAACAGGGGTGGAGAAGTGAGTTAGAAAGAATCCATCACAAAGCATTGCATTGCATTTAAACCTGATTCAGTAGTTCAGGACAAACCCCCACATCATTCATTTTCATTTGATCATTATGTGACATACAGAAACAAACAGCTGCCTCAAACCTACTTAGCTTGAGGGTGCACTGCCTGGTCTATTGGATCAATCAATCAATCTTTATTTTATATAGCGCCTTTCATAGTGGACCACCATTACAAAGCGCTTTACAAGATGAGACAGCGCCCCCCCCCCCCCCCCCCCCCCCCCCCCCCCCATAATAAATTAATAAAATAATCAATCCCAAGAGTTATCAGTCTTTTTATATTTCTATGAAAGAACATAATTGGCAGTCCTTCCTCTCTAAGTTTTTAATCTATTGAAAATGTCTATTTTTCCTACCTTAGTTTCCTGGTCACTGGTCTGCACAGAATCCACACATACTTGCCACTTGCTTTGTTCTCTTAAGTTAGCAACCATCACCTGAACTCTGGGTTTATTTGTTTTGTCATCATAATAGAAAGCCACTTGGTACCCCTGCTGTTTCCCATCACTTCTTATGGCTCGAAGAACAATGGCAAGCATGGGTGGCATTGCATCGCCAAGGAACTTAGGCTGGGTGGACACAAGACACGTAGACACAGGTGTCATTACTGAGTACTGTCAGGTGTTAGAATCCTTTACTTTAGTTGTTACAACTGTATTCCCAACCTTTTGAGATGCTGACGATAGTCTGGAATCACTGCTGCTGCTGCTGCTGCTGCTGCTGCTAGATGATGAAGACTTGAGACCATTCTGAAAGTACAAAGGCAGGATAAACATTTTTTTCAGAAACCAGCACAAGCACATTTGGAGGATCTAATCAAGGTCTGTGACACCAGTCACCAAAGCCCACATTGATTTTTAAAGGCTTATTGTACTACTAACAGTCTAAAATTATCAGAATCATCCACCGATTATAAAGGTGTCTTACCTGATGGGCACTAGCAGACTTGAACCTCAAATCATAAATCGTGTATTGCTGTAAAACAGAAAGCAACTTGTCATTACAGCTGGTATGTGAATCCTAGTGATTATTCCAATTTCAAAATGTAGTTGCAAAAGCTTTACCCATCTCAACTTTTTCTGACTGCTGTCACTAGAGGAACTGCTGCTGCTGCTGCTGCTGCTGCTTTTTTTATTCCTGTCTTGATCCCGGTCTTGATCCTGGTCTTGATCACGGTGTAGATCTTGAACCTGTCCCTTGCTCTGCTTTTCCTGTTTCTTCCGCCCCTCCTGGGAAGATGAGCTGCTGGATGAAGAGGAGGAGGAGGAGGTGGAGGAAGAGGAGGAGGAGGAAGTTGGTTGGCTCTTGTGCTTGATGTTCATGTTCAGCTGCTTGTTCTGCTCCTTGTCCTGCTGGCTGGAGGAGCTGCTAGAGCTGGAGGATGACGAGTTTCTATTTCTATGAACTGATTTTCTCAGGCCTCCCTGGTGGCAAAATAAAGCACAATCTATTGTTAGATAACAATAGATCTCTATTTATATATATATATATATATATATATATATATATATATATATATATATATATAGCGAATATATATATATATATATATATAAATTTGTGTCAGTAGTTCAATGTTAAAATAAAAAATGAAAGCCTTTATTTCAATGTAATGAGAGTCAATAGAATGATTACCTTTTCTGTTTTCAGGAATCTTTGCAGTTTCAACAGGACTGTTTTTCCTTGAGGACCTTCCTCTGTTTCCTCCTCATTGGGCATAACCTTCAGGGATATTAGTTTTACTATCTTTGAAGCTGCCTTTCCTCCTGCCTGAATTTCAATCTGAAGTTTTTCAAGAGATTCCTCTATATGAGCTGAAACACATCAGTAGCTGTTAACAAGGTAAAGGTTTGTACTGGAAAGTGAAATATGTCTTGTTTGTTTTATTTGAATTAAACCTAAAAATGACAACCTGTTTCAGCTTTGTTAATCCCTCAAATTAAGGCAAATCTTTACCAGGCAAATTTTGAGGTTATCCTGCATCATTTCTCATGCATGAAATGTTTAAGTTTCTGAGGATAAATGAGTGACATGGATCGACCTCCATTGCAAACACTGAAAATTTTAATTTAGCATGTTCTACCTGATCAGGTGTGGATTTTATAAACCATGGAGAACACTGACACAACCAAAATTAACACATTTTAATGTCACACAGTATATATATATAATATATCTCTATATATAGATAATATTATAATATATATAATATTATAAAATATTTATTTAATGAATAACCATGCATATTTGACCATGGGGATAACAATTACATTTAGATTTCCCTTTGCTATACCTTTCCCATCAGAAACCTTTACTTCTCTATTCGTATAGTACCTGGTTTAAGAGACACTTTCGCTGTGTGTTCTCCAATGATTTTATACAATGGAGAGTTTCTGATGAAAGCAGCATTTTGTGATTTTCCCTGAAAGCAGAACTGGATCCCGAAATTTGGTGCTTTTGTGCAGTAGTTGTGTGGTTCAGCAGATGCCTCTTGCTGTTCTGCTTGATCTTCAGAATACGGAACTTCTGCTGATTGCAATTGATCAGAGGACAGTCTTGACTGGAGTGGAACAAAACATCAATACTCTTACTATCCAAACATTAGGATAGATGCACTTATTATCATTAGTGCCCAAGATGGTGAAATCTGTAAAGGGATATTTCTTACTATGCCTTGTTCATGTTGAAAAGGTGTTTGTTCTTGAGATGTGAAACGCTGCTTCATTATGTTCACTTGAGCTGAATCAAGCAATAGCGAGGTCTTTCTTTCAGATAAATCTTGCAAATTTCTGGATACGGCAAATGCTTGAACCCTGTTGAAATGTTAAATTAGTGAATGCCCAGGAATTACATAATAAAAATGGTATATGTTATTATTATTATTATTATTATTATTATTATTATTATTATTATTATTATTATTATTATTATTATTACCACTACTATCAGTATAGGCATGATAACAGGAAATTAAAAACTGTAGGTAACACACTGGTGAGTAAAAGTCTTTCTGTTTTGGCTGCTTATGTAAGATCAGGAGCCGCATTTACAAACAACAGCAAGCACATGCTGAGTCAGAAGAAAGGTAAAGAAGTTATAAATGGTGATAGCTACTGTACGTCCAGCAAATTAATAAATGAAAAACCGGCAATATAAAAAGCAATAATATCACATGTATTTATGCAAAATGGTAAAATTAAGCAGTACTTTGAAATGTATTGAAAATCATATGTAACTTAAATAACTGCGTACCTCAGGAACAGAAGCTCTTCCTCCTGCTGACACGGTAAAGCCTCTATCTTGAAGTTCTGTTCCTTCATGTCGATCCTTGCATTGAACTTCATTGGGATTGCCACGCGGGCTTTTGCACGTAATTCCACTCCAGCCTGAATTAAATGGGTGTTGATGCCCATCACTGCGACTGTGTGAATGGCGACAACGAACAATAGAAAAAGTTATCGTGTACATTTAAATTCCTTTTACACAATTGCATACTTCAATATTCATGAGTTTATTGCTTTTATGTTGGACAGACCTACCTGGGGCTGAGGTCGGCTTGCACCTGAATGTGGGAATTCAGCAGCTGAGAGATTCGGAAACTGTCAGTGGGAGCAGGTGACAGCTGAGTTCGGACTTTACAGCAAATAAAAGGAGAGTAATATAGGAGACAAGTATTTCAAAATGTTGGAAATGGCTTAATCTAATAACTTATTAAACTATTAAAAGAGATAAACATGACAGAAAATAGAAGCAGCTGAGTTTCCACTTAAATTGACCATGGATCACATATGTCAGATTGTATTTGTAGCAACACTCCAGATATCTCTTTAGAAACAATGAATGCTGATGTTAAAGGTTCACCTTTCCTGTGTGTGCTTTCAAAGAGCAAACATTCTTACCATTAACTGCAACATTAGATACAGCAGCAGAGTACAAGCTTATTTCCATGGGAAAGCCAACGCAAGTGGGTACAATTTGACGCACTTCTGCAGCAAGCAAGGGCTTGGACCACTGTGCTGCAGCTCCATCCTGAAGCCTCCTGACAACCCTTCTTACAGTGTCTTGTCTTTCTAAAAGTCCAGTCATTGTCTGCAATTAATTATGGGAAAGAGTGGGCCTTTTTTAATTCTTGATGGACAATATTGATACATCAAATAGTTACATATATGCTTTCTGTAAATCTAGACTGGTTTGATTGCTGACAATGACTGAAAGCTTTCTGTACCTGAATTGCATTCCCGATGCTATTCCTGTCAATGTCAGAAAAGGAAACCTCTTGTCCAAACAGCTTGATATAGGCTGATGCCAGTGGTTTGTTGGATGGTATGGCCTTCCAGCCTGAGAGCTGTGTGAAGTAAAAGGACGACAATGTCAGTTACCAGCAGGGCCAGTTTCAACATTTCGAGTTCATTTAGAATAGTTTAAATAGATCCCCCCATTTATGTTGTGTTAATCAAGCTAATAGATAAAAAGATGATATTCCTTATTAGATCAACTGTTAAATACACTGTTAAATCTGAAGAAAAATATCATTGTTTGTTAAAATGTCCCCCTACACCGCAACAAGAGATTTTTGAGGTCTTAAAAGCTATTTTTGTATATCATTGTTTGTAATCTAATAAACAGTATCAACTCTTCCAATTAGTTACTGAGTTATTTATTTAAGATTTTGATCACTGTGGTCATACATAAACATTTTTCACGGTACATTAAATTAATTATCCTTGCAACAAAATTCGCCACACTATTCCTGATTTTTAATGAAGAGTATAGGTAAGTGTCATTATTACACAGCTAACAGAGCCAAGGTGAACAGTTGCTGCCTCGTGTATACTTACAGTTTTAAGAATGCGCTCAATCTTGCTGTGAGCACTGCTGACTGATGTCTGTGGTTTTCTAAGGAATTCTTGCAGTCCCTCTGCTCGGACTCCAACCTGTAATGAAGCAAATAATAAAATATTAACTCTCTCTACCTTATATATTGTGCTTTATCTAAAACACTTTCCAATCTAACTATTTTAATAGTTACAGGGCGTTTTACTGATTTTTTATTTAAATGGACATAGACATACACAGTGTATACTGTAGGTACTGTATTAGTTTACTGGTCTGTTGTAATGGAGTAAACTCAGTCAAGTTGATGTTTCTACCTCTAGAAGATCTGCTGCAGATCCAACCATATATCCCCGGACTTTGGACACCACAGCTGTGGGGAGGATGTTGGCTACATCATTTATCACAAAGACATTAGCGGCAGCACCAGCCATCAGTTCAGCTAGAAAGAAAGAGTGTAGTCAGTGCTTCAGTCCAGAACTAACTGCGTAGTTTAGAGGAGCAGTAACATTATCTTATTCATTAGAATTACATAAACTGAGAGAAAGAACCACTTAATTCCAAAATATGTCACTTGTTATATATATTTTGTACTTACTTTTGAAAGCATCAAGGTGAATAGCCTTGCTGTATTGGTAGCTCAGCCTATCAAATTTGGAACTCAGAAGCTTGACAGCTACATTGCAGGCAGCAGCACTATTAGGGAAAATAACTGGTGTTAGAATATACATAATTACAGTTTCATATAAATATAATCACTTAAAAAGGATCCCTAAATATTTAAGTTAGAGAACAATCAACAAGGCATTCATTAACATGTTATACATTTTTTAACCTACCTCTATATTTCCTGAATCCATAATACACTGACAAGCTGCCATTGTCTTTATTATTATTATTATTATTATTATTATTATTATTATTATTATTATTATTATTATTATTATTATTATTAATGATAACTTTATTGTATGACCTGAACATAACACTTGTATCTGGATATTTAAACTACCATTTGACCCATTTGGGCAGGACTTTGAAATCTATTTGGTTCTTACACTGGGCGTGTGTCTGGGGCAGTGCTTCTGGTGAGAGCCTTCATGTGGGAGTAGGTGAAACTGGCCACTTGCAAACTGGTCTCCTTCAGCAGGGCATCAGCGAGCGTTGCCACCAGTGCCATGGGGGGTCTGGTTTCAAACAGAACTACACAAGCCAGCATTCGGACCTCAGGATGTAATTTTTTCTCCATAAAGATCTGCTGTGCAACTTCCTGAACCTAAATAAAGTAAAAATAAAGTATGCATTGTAGAGTTTTAGCAATGTCTTTGTCTATGCTATGCCATTCATGGCATTGTATTCTGAATCCATCTCACCTTTCCTGGTTCCTTCTTGGCGATGTTCCTGAGGGCCATCACAGCATCTGCTTGAATTTTGACTGGAAGCTGTGAAGCTCCAGAGGAAAACCCTGGTAGGAACTTCTGGATGTGCTTGATACTAGAAGGCTGTCCTGCATTGCCCAAAGCCTTTAGGGCAAGAACCATGTCTTCATGATGGGCTCTGCTAGCAGCATCAGCAGCAAGGTCATGGAGAGGCTGAGAAAACAAGAAGGTTTGAGACATCATCATAGCAATTCATAGAGAGACTGACTCCAGTACCCTGAGAGACACCTACTTGTAATGTTTTCTCTGGGCAGCTCTGCAATTTAGCACAGTACTTGTGAACCATGGAGCCATAACCAAGCAGAGAGATTTTGCGGAGAACGTGTGATTTCTGAACATGGCTAGAGGTGGCGATGTCCTGAAATGAGGTGAAACTGAAGGTCATTCTTAGTGTAAAATGTGTTTTTCATTGTATTACTGATAATGTGGTTAAGTGCATGACATGACCAACTTACAGCCGCAACTTGCATGGTGTCTTGGTCAGCTTTCATTAGGTGCATTGCTGTGAGCAGAGCCTGGGATGCTTCTGTCTCTGTGATGTCCCTATTCTGGATTTTGTCCTTTATGAACTTCAGTGCATTGGGCGTTCCTATTGCAGGAACTGCATCCAGGATCCAGTGTCTATAAAATATGCAAACAGGGGGAGAAGCAGAGTTAACTGTCAATGTTCAGGAAATTGTGTCTATTATAATCTCTAGAACCACAAAAGTTACCTGTAGTCATTTCTGCTTTGAAACTGCTTCCAGATGGCCTCAATGTTCTGATGGCTGGCTGAACACAACAACTGGGTGAGTTGAAGGAACTTGGCTGGGGCATCAGAGTGGACCTGCTCCTGATTGTTCTGGACCAGATGGTGCAGGATCTCTACTATCTGTAATCAACAAACACAGAAATATGCACAAGGAATGATATTTTACCAAATTGGTTTGAAATGTGTTGAACTAGTAGTTTGAGATGAATTACAGCCAGGCACCTCTGTCTCTGGATTTTTGGTCCTGAAGAGCTGAACTGGTGACTGGAGAAGTTCAGATGCAAACTGGTAGTGCAGAGACCCTCGGTTCTGGAACTGACTTGCAGACATTTTTACTGGGCTGTTTTTGATATTCTTCAGAACTAGCTTTTGCCTGGTTAAAAATATAACACACTAAGAAAGTGGTACAAAATGATCATAATAACTGCATTAAACGAATAAGTAGGCTGTCTTCTTTGTACATTCAACAGGCTGTACTCTGTAGGTGCGTATTACTTTGTGTCTTGTTCAACAGTTTGTTGTCAACTATTCAGTAAATAAGTTCGAATTAGCTTGATACGCTACATATGAAGAAGGGGCCTACCATGCTTCCATTTGAGCAGCTCCATGCATTTCATTAAAGGGTGTGAACTGATGTATCTCCTGAGCATTCACTTGAGTGATCAGAGCACCATTGTCAGTGGGTTTCATCACGTATGTGTAGGTAGCGGCACCTCGCAGGTTCTTTCCATTCTAATCAGATATGGACAGGAAGATATGTTAGACCTAGTAAAACACCATAGAGAAGAAAGTTCAAAAGAAAGTATTTTACTTGTTGACAGCGGGCACAGTGCTCTGTATAAACCATACCAATGTCCTTCTTTTTTCCATCCTCACAGTTATTCAGGTCCTTGGATTTTGTGACAATGATGCGATTTGCCTTCTGGTTTTCCTGAATCACATAGTTTGTTTGGCAGACACCTTGAACTCCATTCTAAGGAACAGAGTTCTCACATCACCATAAGCAACGGAACTCTCTACAAGTGTAAACACATCAGTAACAAAAAAAGTTTAGTCTTTGTTACCTCCTGTAGATCGTACACATTCTGGGTCTTCTTGATGTTGAGTTGCAGAAGGTTCAGGATTCCTCTCTGGATGTTGGTAACAGTCTCTGATACCTCCGCGGGAGAGTAAATGTTTCCAACATGACCGTTGCTGTACTCAAACTTGATGGGTTTCTGTAGCTGAGAAGCCAATGCCTGGGAGAGTTTTTCTGCAGGTCTGAATGGATCTTTGGGCCAGATCCCATTATACTCTTTAATCTGGGGATCAACAATCTGAGAAACAAACAGAATCAGTTTACAGCAGAGTCTACATATTATGTTTGAGAATATTCACAGTACCTGCATAGCTAAAGTTGTGAGTTGATGACACATTTGATTGGCTTGTTATCTCCTGTTTTTCATTAAACTAATTTGGTTTGCTTCGGTTCACTTTGAAAAGTTACTTCATGTATTATATGACAGAAGATTAAATAAAAGCAATGTTGGTGTGTTTATAGCTTTCATTTGATGTGAAAAGTTTTATCAGCATGAGAAAGGTCATTATAAAGCTTGAAGGACCACTTCTTCAAAGCATCTAAATTTGAAAGAAGAAAATTCAACATTGAGATTTGAACGCTTTGAAAATAAAGCCCCCAAAAATATATCTTTTCTAACCAAAACATCATCATGTCAGTTTCACGCACCTTAAGCAAGTATGTTTTCTGGGCGACTCCACTGATTTGCACTTTGCAGCCCAACTTCAGGCCAGCTCTTGCCAGGCCCTTCTCAGGAAGCCCAGCCAGAAGCTGACCCTCATAATCATACTCATAGGTCTTACTGCTGCTGTAATCTGGGTCTGCAATGAAGCACAGACACCAGTTACCATGGAAACAAAAACAAACAAACAAAAAAAAAAAAATTAACATTAATTGTTTATGTTCTTATGTGAATTTTATATGAATGAGTTTTTTGATAGGCCGTGTCGACAGCAGCTGAAATTTTTATTTAATAAATATATATAATAAATATATATATATATATATATATATATATATATATATATATATATATATATATATATATATATATATATATATATATATAAAGAATAATAATAAATCCTTACCATATTAAAATTATATACATGTATTTATATACTTACCCACAATGGCTATAGCCAATGTGACTATGATCCCCTTCATGGTCTTAGGTAAGTGCAGAGTCCCTTTTGTCAGTCTATTTATACACAGTATATTGCACAGGACCACTAGATTTGCTCTTGCACAGAGTTTTTTGCTGAATTATGCTTTTTTTTTTTTTTTTTTGGTTACCTATCCACTTACCATATCAGATTGTCACTGTGCCAATTTTATCGATTTTAACAAAGAAACTGTAGAGTAACAGATAATGGGTATGCTTACATGTTTTATATAAAAGTAAGAATAAGCTATGAATTATATTTTTGTTTTACTTCTTCACCCTTATTAAATACTTTTATTATTATTACTATTTATATATATATAAGGTTTGTGGTAATATACTTTGTCCTGAGTTTAGATGCTGCTCTTCAGGTCTAGTTACCTTTCACAGACAGAGGAAACAGGCTAGATCTGCCAGTGTCTATAAAGAAAAAAGAAGTTAGCTTCATTCTTACTTACAGAAAAACACTTTGGCAGGTCTTGCCTGTGGTGTCTATGACAGACAACAAGAACTGAAGAGCAGCTCCTGAACTCGAGTTTCTGATTAATTAATGAACATTTATTGTATGTTGGATTTAATCGCTACAATTCTAATCTAGTAAATATATAAAATAATAATAGTATTTTAAAAAAAAGTTTTTGTAATTATACTTAACAGACAAGTAGGACCATATAGTCATTGGGTTTATCAGTGCTTTGAGTGTGTCACCAATTGGCACACCCGATAGTAACAATGTTGTTATCGTAGCAATGGTTGGGTTAGTCTGACTTCACGTTTGTCCCATCACTTAACTAACAGTGTTATCAGAGTAATGTCTTATCTCTTTCACCTTGGTGAAGATTGACCAGCTCAAAAAACAGGCCAGCCTGACACTGGAGCCTCTCACATTAACTGATTCCCTCACTTTACTAAATCAGTGGTTCCCACAGTATTTTATTGTAAGTCTACTAAAGTGAGACAGTGCCTATAGAAAGTCACAACCCCTTTCAAAATGTTCATCTTTTCTTGCCTTAAAGCCTGGAATTAAAAAGCATTAAAATAGTTTTTTTTTTCCATTTACATATCCTAACCCACAACTTCCAAGTGAAAAACATATTCTAGAAATCTGTAGAAAATGAATTAAAAATAAAAAATGAAATAGCTTGGTTGGACAAGTGTCCACCCCCTTATAGCAATCCTAAATTACACACCAAGTTAAGTGGCTTCCATCTGTGTTAAATTGTAGTGATTCACATGATTTCAGGATAAATTCAGCAGTTCCTGTAGGTTCCCTCAGCTGGGTAGTGTATTTCAAAGCAAAGACTGAGCACCAAGACACTTTCAAAAGAACTCCGGGACAAAGTAGTTGAAAAGCACAGATCAGGAGATGGGTATTAAAAAAATATTAAAGGCCTTGAATATCCCTTGGAGCACGGTCAAGACAATTATTAAGAAGTGGAAGGTGTATAGCACCACCAGACCCTGCCTAGATCAGGCTGTCCCTCCAAACAGGATGACAGAGCAAGAAGGAGACTGATCAGAGAGGCTACCGAGAGGCCAGTGGCAACTTTGCAAGAGCTACAGGCTTTTATGGCCAAGACTGGTCAAAGTGTGCATGTGACAACAGGATCCTAAGCACTCTACAAATCTGGCCTGTAGGGTAGGGTGGCAAGAAGGAAGGCATTACTCAAGAAATCCCACCTTGAATCCCATTTGAAGTATATAAAGGAGATCAGGAGAATCTGTAGCCATGTAGCAAAATGTTTTGTGGTCTGATAAAACTAAAACTAAAAACCATTATGTTTGGCGCAAACGCAACACAGTTCATCACCCAAAGAACACCATCTCTAAAGTGAAGCATCATGCTATGGGGATGTTTCTCATCGGCAGGGACTGGGGAACTTTTCAGGATAGAAGGGAAAGTGAATGGAGGAAAGTCCAGAGAAGTCCTTAAGGAAAACCTGCTGCCCTCTGCAAGAAAGCTAAAACTGGGACGGAAGTTCACCTTTCAGCATGACAATGACCCAAAGCAAACATCAAAAGCTACACTGGAGTGGCTAAGGAACAAAAAGGTAAATGTCCTTGAGTGGCCCAGTCAGAGCCCCGACCTAAATCCAATCAAAAATTTGTGGCATGACTTGAAGATTGCTGTCCATCAACGCTCCCCAAGCAACTTGATAGAGCTTGTAAAGAAGAATGCTCAAATACTGCCAAATCTAGGTGTGCAGAGTTGGTAGAGACCTATCCCAACAGACTCATGGCTGCAAATGCTGCCAAAGGTCCTTCTACCAAGTATTAACTCAGGGGGGTGGAGACTTATCCAATCATGATCTTTCAGTTTTGTATTTTTAATATATATATTTTTTCTCAGTAAAAACTTTTTCCCCTTAACAGT